>NW_024610170.1:0-173896 GCF_016920785.2 Ixodes scapularis
TATTATTTTTTTTTTTTCACCAGAATTTTTTTTACATTTTAGCTTTTGTTCTGCACAAGATGCATATTCTGCAACAGGTGCATACTCTGCCCATATAATAATCTCATTCGCAGCACACTTTGAAAAATTCCTACAAATAAAATCAGTATTCGATATTCGATTCGATATTCGGCTTTTTTTTCTTGATTCGATTCGGTATTCGATTCGAAAACTACTATTCGGTATTCGCACACCCCTAAAATTAACTGAATGAGTCCTCTTACTCCTCATGAAAAAACACTGCGAACGAGTCCTCCATCTCATAATCTACTTAAAGATGAGCAAGCTCCGCTGAATAAAAATCTTGAACTTGCCAGAAGTCTGTCTGATCTTATTTCTGAAAAATACAGATGTACGAGTCCTCCTTCCTCAAATCACATAATACTGTGAGTTTAAAGAGTTTTTGTTAGCGGTGTCTTTGCAACAAGAAAATTGAGTGATTTGACTCGCTACAATCCGTTTCAACATAACTTTGCAAAACAGTTAAATGAATGGCCTGGCCAGCTAATGACTGTAGGAGCGAGACATGCAAAAGTATACTGTTCGAGGTTGCAATCCTCTTGCAAAGGGCTGTCACATACCTCACTCAGTTGCTCCGACTGCCTTGTGAGGGATGCAGCTCTAACCTTTTTCAAGGTTATGCTGAAATGAAGTATACTGCGCTGTCGGAATAGTTGAGATAAAGCTTTAAAGCTTTTTCATCCGCGAGGATACCAGGTTCAAGTTTGAAGTGAAATATCAACCACTAATGTCAAACCAAATTAAAATCGGAAAGCTACAATGGCTTTCCTTGTACAAAATACACAGACCAAAAAAAATCTTCTGTTCGGCCCAGCGACTGCACTTGGGCAGAGGGTTTACACTGTGCCACGAGATGACCCCTCATCTAGGTGGTTAGGCAGTGTGCTCAGTATTGAAGAGATAAGGGTCATTAAAAATGCATCAAGGGGGGAGGGGAGAGGAGGGGCAGGGTGGTGCTGTCGGCATTATGAAATGAAGCAGCTGTAAAGTCAAAGGAAGTGCCACTAGGTGGAAGCACTGCATAGAGGAACACACGCAAAAAACGAAAACAAATAGCTTTTGTAAGTTACAGTCTATGCTCATTCTGAAAGACCAAAAAGAAAGTAAAGACGGGCAAATAGTCACCAGAGGATCTTGGTCATCAGTTGGCTTGGTGGCACCTGTGGTATATCCAGATGCCTGGCTGCATGATGGAGGCACTCATAGAATTCATTAGAAGAGTTTCATCGCACATGATCACTTGTGATTGGCACATGGAAACGTGACTATAAACACACTAACATACTGATGAGGAGACGTTAAAATACATTCTATGCTATCTTACCTCCAATTTGAGTGCTGGACTAGCTTTGCTTACGTTCCTGCAGCCTCTGACTTGCGTAATTGACAGAAAAAACCTTGTAGCTGCATACTAAGTAAACTGCATGACGATGCGATATACGGTAACCAATGGGAAATATGAAAAGTATAACTTTGCGGAACAGTGGAGGTGCCAGTCAGGAAGCTCAAGCTGCCAAAGCAGATCCCCTTAAACTTGTAGACGTCTGAGGTTCCACCGATACTGGGCTCTGTTCCTGCCACCTTGGCCACCTCCTTGGCATAGTTATCCCTCAGGTACTTCCACTTTGCCTTTCAGATGTCGTCTTGAGAGGAATATGATATACGGACATGATATACTCGTGCCGAAATGTGAAAGAGATGACAAAAATTCTATAGGCAATAGTAAGGCTTCGTGGGCAACAAACAGCATGCTCAAAATGCACGTCCAAAGCACCTGCACAACAAATTGAGTCCCAACCTTAAAAATGAATGGTCAAGCTCTCAAGCAAATGAGTAGTACGTTCACTGCTAGGCTGACAGGGCGGTAGAAGCTACATGCTCGTAGGAACAATGAATGAAAGGTTGCACGCATACAACGTGGTCATACTCTCCGGGTAGGTACGGGCATAGAATGCATCAGGCACTGAGCGGCAGGTAACTGACTGATCTAGAGACAGAGTACGTAGCTTTCACTGCCCCGTCAGCTTAGCAGTGATTCAAGTACAGACATTTAATACGGATCTAACATCTGCTATTTGTGAGATGCTATGTATACTTTGTGGGTCAATTAAAACAAATCTATATAACAAGAATAATAAAAATTGTTTTGGGCGGCTAGGGTACTGTAATTTATCATTTTGTTTTGTGAAATTTTGGAAAAAATGCTTGGCTCAATCAAAAGTTACAGTTAAAAATGGCGATGTTTCTCTGCGGACACAAATGGAGTTCAGCCTTTTCCATACAACCGAGGCAAAACTTTCTCGTGGGCTGAACAAAACTGAATGAACAAAAAGAGCAATAAAGTCGACGCAATGATTATCTTGCCTTCCTTCCTTCTCATTTTTGTTTGAAACAACTATCAAAACACCGGGAAGACGTGAAGAAACATAATCTGGGTCCCGACAAATATTAGTCTTCGTCTGTCAATCTTTCAATAAATAAATATTTTCCCCAATATTGTTGCAAAAGCAATCCAAAATTTGGCTGCACCCTCAGGATAAATTACAATACCATGGCACAGATAAGTGTTTGAGATAAATTCTTTTCCACGTGGTCATACACTGCTACGGCTGAAGGCACAAACATTGCCAAAAGATATGAACGTGGTTGACTTTGTCGGAGGGCCGTCTTGGTGCTTCCGCTTCATGAGACGGCACCAGCTAGCTATCAGAGCCCGCACAACAGTCTGCCAGAAACCTCCAGATGATTTCAAGGAAAAGACGGCGAGTTTCCAGGCATTCGTCAGGGAACAAATTCAAACCCATGATGTTAGGCCTAACCAAATTGTCAACATGGACGAAGTCCCTCTGACTTTTGATATCCTGATGGGCAGGACCGTGGCCAAGAAGAGCGAAAAGACTGTCAGTGTAAGAACAATCGGCCGCGAGAAATCGGATTTTACCGTCGTGTTGGCTTCTGCGCTGATGGCACCAAATTGCCGCCCATGATTATTTTTAAGAAAAAGACTATGCCTAAAGACAGTTTTCCGCCCGGAGTCGTCATCCAATGTAACGTGAAAGGCTGGATGGACAAATGATGGGGCTCTGGCTGGAGAAATGCTCCCCACGGCGACCGGACGGATTCTTTCACACGAATGAGGGCCTTCTAGTTATGGACAGCATGAGGGCGCACATGACCGATTTGGTCAAGACCAACATCAAAGCGAAGAACTGCATCCCGGTCATAATTCCTTTCGGCATGACGAAGATGCTGCAGCCACTAAACATTTCCGTGAACTGCAGCTTCAAAGCTGTCCTGCGGCGTTTGTGGGAAACCTGGATGACAAGCAGGTGACCAAAGTTTCACGAAAACTGGGTGCATGAGGCACGCGTCATTGGGCGAGGTGGCCGAGTGGGTCAGTGAAGCCTGGAACTCCGTCTCCATAGGGACTATAGCCACCGGTTTCAGAAAAGCCGGTCTCATTGAATCTGTACCTGAGAGGTGCCGCTGAAAGCGACTACAGCAGCGGGCCTGACGACGACGAAGAGCCCATCGCGTTAGATCCAGTGATCGCCGCACTCTTCCAAAGTGACTCGGAAAGCAAGGAATTCAATGGCTTTATTGACTGGAAGTGTGGCAGTGATAATAAAAGTTTTGTTGACGTAGCCTAATTCAGTCATGGTTCCATATCTTGCCTCACTCCAATAACACTTCAAGGTAATACGTTCGTATTGTCTCCCTGGCTAGGCTTAGTGGGCCGCCCACTAAGCCTAGCCACTGTTGACAGGTTTCTGGCACGTTAAACTTTCGTTTGCTCAGCATGCGTACGCTTGAGTAAAGCTGGCCAGCTCATTTTGCGTCCTTCAGTTCCGAATATCCTGACTGCCCCTGCCAGAGAGTGCCGTGCTCTAGGCATTTCTCGCTAATCTAAACATCATCAGGCGTCAAACGGTACAGTACGTATGAACCAGCTGATTACCAATGAGAAATTCCGGTCTCGCGGTACCGATCAGCGTAAAAAGAAAAGCGTAAACCATGCAAAGAGGTGCGACTTATACAAAGGTGCGACTGATATATAAACTTTTTTGTAAAAATGGCTCGATATACGGAAGTGCGACTTATACACAAACTCATCTCTGTGACGTCACGGCGCGG
Source organism: Ixodes scapularis (assembly GCF_016920785.2). NCBI lineage: Eukaryota > Metazoa > Arthropoda > Arachnida > Ixodida > Ixodidae > Ixodes > Ixodes scapularis. Next base: position 4,195 of record NW_024610170.1, read on the forward strand.
TGGTGGCGTGTCGGTCGCACTTCCTGTCTGGGGCTGTGGGCAGAAGTCCCCATGCCAGACGTGTATTCTTGCGTTGTTTTGAAAGGAACCAGACAAAAACCTGCCTTCTTGTCAAAACGCCGCGACTGGGGCCGTACCAAAAGTGTCGAGAAAGGTTTGAAGGTCAGTTTTCATGTGCTCGGTTCGTCCGAGAATCTGGATATGTGCCGTGAAAAGGGAAAAGCAGACGTCGTCGGACTACGATTGCTTGGGCGGGAAGCACTTTGGATTGAATTCACGGATACTTGTGGTCATGAGATTTATTTGTTTTGTTCCAACATGAACGCCAGAAAACTGTAGAGTTGTGCGAACCACGTGCAGGCTACGTTCAGTGCGTCTTCAATTTCAAACGGCGGCCGGATCGTTCGAACTGTCGTCTTCTCTTTCAAACGTTTCTGCTTGTCGTCTACTCTCTTAGACGACGCCGGCCCGTAGACCAAATGTTGGTGCAGTACTTGCGGTAAGAAGTAAGCTCAGGCCTCGGAAGACTAAAGTTTGAAGGTTGGTAAGCAGGCTCGATGTAAACAGTAGATACAAGGAGATGTTGATTATTGTTACCAGTGACCATCACCAAGTTGTTATGCCTACTTCACTTGGTCCGATTCAGCTTGCGATTTTCAGTATCAACGTCGACCATCTAAGCTACGGTTCACGCTTTTGCGGCCTAAGCGGCGTCGCGACTGAAAATTGCGAACGAAATCTCATCATACGAATCAGGCTGTAGCGTACATACTGCGGCGTCCACGCAGAATCAATCGCCACATGTCACATTATTCACGCGAAGTTTTGCGGTGTAACGAGCCTCGGTAATTTCGCTGACGCCGCTCAAGTAGTCGGACATTGCCAGGAAGACGTAGAATCAACAATTCGAACGCGAAAAAGAGCAGGGGGACTCGCACAGACGCCGACTACGTCGCATTCCAATGGTTTGTTTATGGGCGACGGCGAGCTTCTTGACCACACCCCCATCGCGCATGCGCGGCGCCGGTGGCGTCCGCTTGGGGCGTTTCGGTTTGTTTGTAAACATGAGTTGGTGTATACAACAGTGCGACTTGTAGACCGGAAAATACGGTACTTAAAAGAAATGTACGACTTTACAGTTGAAAGTTACAAAAAAAGGACAAGTTAAAACATTGTGATGATACAAGTATTGCGATAGTACCCAAGACTGCTTTAGAGGTATCTGTTGGAAGCTAAGAATACACGGTGCACGAAAAGATGACATCCAAAAAGGGGGAGACAGGGTAAGCACCACAACCTAGCATTGGCCATCGTGGTTCTTGTACAAGTAATACCATCCATGATTACAATGGATCCTCGGCTGCAGCAGAACAGTATGACCTAGGACGGTACCCTGGGCAAAGGGGAGTTTTGCTGTGGTTCGGATTCACTTGTGTCAAAAATATAGTAGCACCGGCGAGGCACCTGATGCTGGAAGCTCCCACTCCTCGATGACGCTCCCAATCAACGGTACCAGGCTATTGGCCGTGTGAAAATTGATAATTTCCGTACATGCCAAAGCGCACACATGCTGTAAAAAGTTTTAGTCCATCACGTAAACAGTCACACAGACATATCTGTCTTTGGCGCGCGATATCCAGCCATCCGTTGCAATGGAATAACACTCCGCACCTCTGCGGAAAATTTCCTGCAGCTCTCTTCGCTTCCCTTTTTCTGACTCGTAGAGGTCCGGTATAACTGCTCGTGAGAAAGTCATCCGCGACGGCACGCTGTAGTCTGGCATTGCAAATGCCACCATGTCGATGAAACCTCCCTCTTCAACGACAGTGTATGGGTGCATTCCGCGACCGGTGAAGTTACCAATCATCTTCGTCATGTGCTTTGCTCTTGGTGCCTTTGGTTTCATTTTTGGCTTGAAGGTGTCGGCTACCGACAGCTGACTCGGCATACTCCCGCACTTGAGCTTGATGGTAGTTCCGCTTGCTAGACGCTCTCTCATGTAGGTCTTATGTGCGTCCGGGTGATTCTTTAGATGGGATGCTAAGGTGGTCGTTGTGCCCGTTGGAGTTTTGAGGATTGCCTTGTGCTTCATGCATCGTGCATTAGTCACCGGTGGGATTTTTAAGAAATATTCCCAGATTGGGTTGCAATACACAATGCCATCACCTTCGTTGTTCACAGTCGCTGCAGCAGACACTCCAGCCACTCGATCCAACTTTTGCAGTGAGCAAATGGAAACATACCGTTGGCTGTACTCAAGTATGCCGAGCACATGCTGTCCACCGCAGGAAACACGAGGAGAACGGACTTCATTACCCCTTTGGCTCTCAGGTAGGCTGGCGCTGCAGCCACTCTGTGTCCACGGCTCGCTTGACAGCAGCTTCTTGTCGCTGCGGTTCTCAATAAACGCTTGTGGATACTGGGATCATCGTTGGCATGGCGTACGCAAACCCAGCAGGGCGACCACCCTCGCTGGTAGCCGTCGGCCCTGTGGTTGGACGGGCATCGGATTCCCCTATGAGCAACGGTCCCCAGACGTAAAGGTATGTGATCCCCTCTCCCCACAAAATGAGGCCCAGCGTGGGGCTTGATGCATTAATGGGGCAGGGTTTAGGGCATACCATCTGCCAGCAAGGCTGTACAACGTTGGTGTAAGGGGATTACAGTCACTTCTTTACCAAAGTGTGTCATTATTCGGTTTTTCAGACTTGCATACATTGACTTGTTATATTTGACAGCGAGCTTGTGGTAGCGTCGGTTTGTTTTCCTTAGAACAACCTCTACCGCTGGACACTGAAGTAGGTGCACCACCACGCCCGTGGTGACCGCCGTGTATCTGTGTCATTTTTTTGTATGCGTAAGCAAACTCTGGGTCCTGATATGCTTTCTAGTACTAGTAAGTTTCTTAACACCTTGGTCTCTGTGTTATAATGCTATCAAATTATGTGTTTGTACATCAGCTTCATTTGTTCCTGAATGTGCCTTTCTACATATACAAATTTAGCGTTGATGTACGACATGAGATCTACATTTTCGGTTTGGAGGCCAGTTTTCTTGAGCGTAAAACCGATTCCGCGGGTCTTCTCGATGATGAACAATTTAACATGATCTGCAACATATCCGCGCTGTCAACAGACTTCTAAGGGTTTCACTAATGACATAGAATGACATGCTCTGTTCCTGTACTACTACAACAGTTAGCGCTGAAGGTCTCTCTGCGTTGTGGTCCGGTATGAGGAACTCGACCAGTCCCTCAAAGAGCACGTCAAGCTGTGACCCATAGCACTCGCTGACAACCGGGTTCCTTGCCCAGAACGTGTGTCCGTCTTCAGGGTCCACACACTGGCCTCTGTGTAGTGCGCAGCGGTATCCCGTTGGGAACCTCACTTCCCCTCTCGTCCGATCCACGGTTGCCTTCCCATTTCGATGAGTGATTGTCAGTTGTGCCTGCACAACCACGCTATGGTACTGGAGCTCTCTGTAGGAATACGAACCCCCAGCACAGGTTCCTGTCGCATCAACTGCACTGAGTAGAGTGACCCCAGATGTTGCAGTCGAATTTGCTCTGTGCTCACGGTTCACTGGCCCTGTCTTAAACTGATACATTCCTGTTGTTCAGTGTGCATTACAACTCTCTTCAGAAACATGCGACGTAGCTTGATACACCGTTAGCTACGATACTAGAGTGAGAGTCCACACCACAATAACTGATCGTCTGCAACACTGCTACTAGACACTGGTTGTACGCCACTGTTTTGCACTTTCTCATTTGCACGAGCTGGATAGTGCGGTTCTCGTTTTTCAGCCTAGGAGAGAATGTGGGACAACTGACGATGCCTTCGGGCGAGATGGTGGTGACGTTCATGAGAGGATGTTCACAGTCGTATGCAATGATCTCTCCACGTACCTTTGCCGACAGAAACATGCACATCGCAACAAGCTGGGGAGAAACGGGGGATTGTGGGAGCCACTGGCTTCCCTTGAGAAGGCGTAAGCCGCGGACGTTCCGGGCAGTCGTCTGACTTTGAGCCTGGTTGTTCCGCATCGTGTCGGGGAGAGTACGCCACCACGCTGGCCTACTCTCTCGCACTCCTCCGCGCGTCTTCCGATTTCGGCGGGACTAATTAGCACTAGAGGTCTGGCGTAGGGCGTACAAAGAGCAGAATGTTGCCTGAAAGGAAACTTGCCTCTGGGTGTCTCTGCTGATGATCCCCCGGTTGTCTCTGTGGTCCTGGAGCCACCACTAGATATTTTTGCTGTTGCCATTCGTAAATTTTTTGAGCTGATAGGAAGTATGAGCATGTTACACAAAAAAATAATTATAATTTATGTGTAGTCTAATAATTTAATATGCATAGTACCTTCTGGGATGGATCTGGTGCCTGAGGAAGCTGAGAAAGCTCCACAGTGTCCAGCTTGACTGCCGAATCTTGTCCCGGCCAGCTCCGCTTAGGCTTGTGCAATTCCTGGACTCTCGACCATACCTGGTTTGTATGGCCTGCCATGCCTGCTTGCACTCTTCTGCACTGCACTCTGCAGTCAAGAAATCAAATATTTACAAATTAAGGCATTTACATTTTAAAGAAACGTTCTAGGCCTTAACACAAGGAAAGAAGACTCCTCTTAGTTCGAGTCACCATGGTACAAGTAATAAAAATCTTGCTATTTTTTTTACCTATATGATTTCGCTGGGTTGGTTATTTGTTTTCTGTATTGTTGTGGGTGAGGTTTGGCTGTTCCTTAATGTGGGAACCGGATAATTTTTTCAACATGCACTAAGTCTGGTTCAGAGGTAATAAATTATGTTTAGAATGTACTCTGTGTTTAACATTTGTAAGCTTGCTCATGTGCTTTTTATAGTTGCTCAAGTTTTTCATAACCTCTTCAAGGTACCACAGATTCATTAGGTACTTCAGCTCAAACAATGCCCACACTTGTGTCCCAAGAAAACAAATGCCTGTCAGTTTTGTTTTATTTATACAGGTATTCACTATACACTTCCGTTGCACGCTGCAGCATGCCACACATTTAAGACAAAAAAGTGTAGCTGCTTGCTGCAATGGGCAACCTTAAAATAGACTGCCAATACTGTTATGAAAGCGTTTATTAACGACTAGTTAATACAACTGAGAAGACCGAGAACTGAGTTCGAGTTCGACGAGCTTGCCTAGACATGGCAGGTAACAGTGCTTGCCGTGTGTGTGCCTCTCATTGGTCAACGGTCCCAAGCCGCTTGCGCGACACTCGTGCTCTCTCTCGGTGAGGTGGCTCCCTCCCGTGTAGAAGAGAAGAACTTGTCTACATCTCCCTTTTTCACTCATAAATAAAATTTGTGTCGCGGTAGCGGGCTGGTTTTTGTTTCGCTCTCTGGCTCCTGCGAAGAGCGATGCTGTTCCTTCTGCGCTGTATGCCCTCGTCGTCTTGAACAATGACAGCCGGTTTCCAGGTTCCTCGTTCTTGATCTTGAAGGTAGACGTCTTCTCCCGCGTGTAATTCAGGTAGAGGTTTGGCGCCTTTGTTTTAGTACCGTTGGTGAGTTTGTTGTTTGTCTCTCAGCCGCTGTTGTACCTTGCTTGGGTCTGTGCTCGTCCCTTGCAGTAGAGATGGATGTGTAGGGATTTCCGTCCTGGTATGTCTGTTCATGAGCCTTTCAACTGGTGATCCTAGAACTCCATCCCTGGGAGTGTTTCGCCATTCGAGTAGGGCGTCGTAGTAGTCTGGCGTTCCGTAACTGCACTTGGTCATGAGTTTTTTCGACTCCTGCACTGCTCTCTCTGCCATCCCGTTTGACTGAGAATAATACGGGCTGGATGTCACATGTGAAATTCCTCGGTGCTGCAAGAACTCTTTGAAGTCAGCGCTGTTGAATGGTGGTCCATTGTCAGTAACCAACCTGACAGGTAGACCATACACGGTAAACGTTGCCAGGCAACATTTGATTATCGTCTTGGCAGTGGACCTTTGAAGCTGGTGCACTTCATAGAAAAAAGAGTAATAGTCCTCCAACTCAATGTAGTGGTGTCCCGACTGCTGAAACAAGTCCACTCCAACAATCTGCCAGGGTGCGGTTGGCACTGGATGGTTCACAAGTGGCTCCTTCTATTGCCTCGGCTTGTGTTCCTTGCACACACTGCAATTTTCTACCACCTGCTTGATGTCATTCTGCATTGCAGGCCAGTAGAGAGCTTCTTTAGCACGATGGAGCGTCTTCTCTACTCCGCTGTGCGCTTTGTGAAGCCTTGCCAAGCTGGCGCTCTTCATCTCTTCTGGAATGACGAGTCTATTCGACCTGAAGAGTAAGCCCTCCTCCTCATGGATTTCATCCCTGTACGGCCATTATGTCTTTAACGGGCCTGGAATGTCTTCTTTGTTGCTCGGCCACTGGCTCTTTGCATACTGCAGCATGGTACTCAGATCCTTGTCCCTGCTGATTGCTTGACGACATTCTTCCAGTGTTTCATCTCTTAAAGGGAGACACTCCAAGACATTCACCTCGAAGACTTCCGACTCTTCCTCCTTCGAAGGGTTTCTTGACAGCGTGTCTGCAATGTACAGCTCTTTACCGGGAGTGTACTTCACCAGCAGGTCATATTTTTGTAGGGTCAGTCTCATCCTTTGTAATCTGAGAGGACATTGATTCAAAGGTTTTCTGAAGATCGCCTCTTGTGGCTTGTGGTCCGACTCCACGGTAACGGTTTGCCCGAAAATGTAGTCGTGAAATCGGCTGCATCCATGGACAATCGCCAACAGCTCCTTCTCGATCTGGGCATAGTTCTTTTGGGCGTCATTTAAGGACCTCGATGAGTAGGCTACTGGCTGACCCTCCTGAAGCAACACTGCACCCGTTCCTCTGGAACTTGCATCCACTGACAGAGTTACTGGTTTGTTCTTGTCGTAGAACCGCAGAGTTGGTGCAACAGTCAACGCTGTTCGAAGTGCTGTGAAGCTTTTATCGTGCTCCTCTGTCCAGGACCAGGCCGCCTCTTTCTTCAAGAGTTGCCTTAACGGTGCACTTGTGTCGGACATGTGCGGGATGAACTTGCCAGGGTAGTTCACGACTCCTAGGAAGCTCTTCAGTTCCCCCACATTTGATGGTCTTGGGAGCGCAAGGATGTCTTGTACCCTCGTCGGGTCAATCGAGAGTCCCTCAGGTGACAAGATATGTCCCAAGTACTTGACCTGGCTTTGAGAGAACTTGCATTTCTCTTTGTTCAGTCTAAGGTTGACCTCACAACACCTCTGCAGCACGGCTTGCAGTCGACGGTCATGCTCCTCTTCCGTCCTTCCCCAGATAAGAATGTCATCGACCATGATTTCAACTCCGTCGAGGCCTTCAAACACCACGTGCATAGTCTTCTGGAACACCTCGGGAGCTGACGATATGCCAAAAGGCATTCGGAGAAATCTGTATCTCCCGAACGGTGTTGCAAATGTGCAGAGGTACAAACTCGGTGTGTCTAGTTTGATCTGCCAAAGCCCCGTGGCTGCGTCGAGCGTCGAGAAGAACTTGGCTTCCTCCAGTCGTGCTGCTATGTCCTCCAGTGTAGGCATGCAGTAGTTCTCTCGCATGAGAACCTTGTTGAGCTCTTGTGGATCTATGCACAGTCGGAGTTTGTCCTTCTTTTTCACAACCACGATTGGGTGGACCCACTCTGTTGGTTCTGTCACTTGTGCAATCACCTTCTGTAGCACGAGGTCATCCAGGTGGCTTTTCAGCTGGTCTCGGATGGCTACTGGGACTGTACGTGGCTGTTGCGTAACACCCTGAGCATCTGGCTTGAGCTTCATGTGATACTTGACACCCTTGATTTCACCAAGTCCATGGAAGACGTCCTCATGTTCTTTTACTGTCTGGTTGCAGTGCTTTTCCGCTGACGCCACTCGCTTGATCAGGTTCAGTCGTTCCGCAACGGGGTAGCGCTTATCGTTGTGGGTACTTCCCGTTTCACGATGTAGAACTGTACGTCGGTACTCTGGTTGCCATGGGCGACTGGCAGCATAATGCGGCCTTCCGCTTTGCTGACATGGCCAAAGAACGAACCTATTTTCGTAGTGACTGCTTGCGGTTTCTGGTTCGTGACTCGTCGCAGTTGCGTTGCAGACATAACAGAACAGTTTGCTCCTGTGTCCACCCTGCTGTCAACTGCCTTTCCTGCAACTCTGACTTCAGCTCTCCAGAACTGTTCATCACCAACACTGTTGGATAGACCACAAACCAACTTTTCTTCTTCGGAGCTGGAACTTGGAGATTTGCATCGTTCAACATTGCGAACATTCTTCCGTGGTGATGCTCTATTTTTCGGTAAGTTGTTCTTCGCGCGACACACTCGAGCGAAATGTCCCCTCCGACCACAGTTTTTACACTTCGTACCTTTGGCAGGACATGTTCCGCTTGTGTGCGTAGAGTATCCCCATTGAGGGCATGTCTCGGACTTGAGTCCATGTACAACGGCAGGCGATGCTCCAGCTTGGATATCTTTGAACTGTAGGGCTCCACGTTCCTCCATGCGGCACTTTTGAATCACTTGTTCCAAAGTTGGATCGTTGTTGATGAGGCGTTGTTGCAGTCGCTTGTTGGTCATTCCAAGAATCATTCGACTTCGCAACATGCGGTCGTGTAGCTCGCCAAAATCGCACTGCTTCGCCAGCGTGCGCAGCTCAGTAAGCCAGTCATCGAATCGTTCGCCGTCATGCTGGTTCCGTGTGCCGAATACAAAGTCCCTATAGCTCACGTTGATAGCTGGCTTGCAATGCTTTTCAAAAAGCTCCGCTATCTTCTCAACGCGCAGTTCGTCACCTGGGTTTTCGAACGTGAACGTTTTGTAGACTCGCCTGGCGTCTTCCCCTATGACGACTAGGAACGTCGCGGCCTGTACTTCGGCGTCTTGCGACTTCAGAGCAGTGGCGGTTGAGAACAACTTAAATTCGTCCCACCATGTTCTCCAGGATGTCTCCAGGCCTCCGGACATGTCGAGTGGCTTCGGAGGAGGCAGCAAACTTGCGAAGTCCCCTCCCGGCATGGGAAGTTGGACGTTCGAACTCCTGCCCGACTGCTGCGTAGTAGCGGTGCCGCTGTCTTCCGCCATTTTCTGCGCTGCTGGTCTTCGCTTGCCTTAACTCTTGCGCCGTGCGACTCACATCGGTCTTGACTTCACGTGCGAGCGTTTTCGTGTTCCGTTTCTGACACCATGTTATGAAAGCGTTTATTAACGATTAGTTAATACAACTGAGAAGACCGAGAACTGAGTTCGAGTTCGACGAGCTTGCCTAGACATGGCAGGTAACAGTGCTTGCCGTGTGTGTGTCTCTCATTGGTCAACGGTCCCAAGCCGCTTGCGCGATACTCGTGCTCTCTCTCGGTGAGGTGGCTCCCTCCCGTGTAGAAGAGAAGAACTTGTCTACAAATACTACTATGGCTAACCTAGAATGCACTAAATTTTTTTGCATCTTTATGTGCTTGATGAAATAATGATGAGACTTTGATGTACAGGAAAACTCAAAAACGACTTTTCTATCAGGATAGGCTTTTTTATGTTAGTGCGTGTTAAAACTTGGTCAGTGGAGGTGTCAAGCGACAGCAATTCAACAATGACGTGACAATTCACATGACAACGCAATAGGTCGCTAGTTAATAATGAAGTAGAAAGTTGGGCTAGTTGGTTAGTAATAAAGTAGTTTTTTTTATTATGTAGGGGTTGCTTTTAGGCATAAATGTCTTATATGTATGCTACAAGGCCTGTGGTATGGATGAATTGAAGCAATGTCTTGTGATAGTGGTTGTTATGCAGCCACTTATGGTAGCTGGTGGGTGCACTGTGTTGGAGACCTGCAGCTATAAGTAGGCGAGTGCGCTCAGTCTGTAGACCAGGACAAGTCCATATAAGGTGATGCACATCCGGTTCCGTCGCGTCTAGGGGACACTTGGGGCATGTCGCCTGTCGTGTGACGGGTGGAGAGCTCCATGTGCAGGTTACAGCCGGTGTAATGGCCACCCAAGCCCGCAGTCTCCGAAGCACAGCTTCCTCCACCCTGGTGAGATGACGGGGGAGGGAGCAGACACAGGGAGGGATAAGAGCGCTTTGAATTGAAACACATGTCCAGGTGTTATTGCGCTAATGCGCTGTTTTCACGCGTTTAAGAAACGGTGCACACAAACTAGCTTGTTGATCTCTGGTCACCTATTCACAGTCAAAATCTGAACTACGCTCGCGCGGCGATCCAGCTGACGTACTCACAATATGTACCTCACTCAAACAAAAGTTAAGAAATGAATATGTAAGAGGTTGCCGATGGTAATCCAGGAGTTGTCCTGCTTTATTCTATCGCGATAGTCGTGTCTTGATGTGTCCCAAATCCAGAGAAGCTATTCAAATTTTTCGATTAGTTCCCCCTCAAAACAGAAACTAGACTTAATGGCCATCTTCGAAGAAAATATTTCATGAATGAGTCAGATTGGTGGCAATAATAAGTCCAAATGTGTCTCAATTGTTGACATAGCTCACTGTTCACTGTTTATTACGTTCACGTAGCCCCTTATCATCTCGCGGGCGTTTAAAATAAAATTTACGGAAAAGGACTTACTGTAATATCCCGGGAGATAGCCCACCTAAAATCAAGAGCAAAGTGGGTGAAAATATGGAGTGGGCTTCCTTTCGGTGTGCAATCAAGAAAAGTAAAAAAATCCTATTTTTAGGTCGTGTGTCCCTTCCAAGCTTCTTATCCGGGCGAGGGGCAACGAAGCAAAGATGACTACTTTGCAGTCAGCAATGTTCGCTTATATCCTGCCATAGCTAACTAGCTGCATTTGCGTCGAGGCTATATCATTGATCCTACACTCTACTATTACTACATGTGGGCTATCTTTTGGTGTTTAAAAAAAATATAGGTAATCAAGCAAAAATTGGGGTGGGCTGTCTTTCGGGGGTGGGGCATCTCGGCGTTTTACGGTTGTGCGAGTGCCAGATCGGCTCGCAGTGCCATATGCCACTTGACGTGTGCTGGTTTGCCAACTCATGAAGGGCTATGGCCGGTCTAGAGCAGAGAGGCGCGCTCTTATGGCCTTCGCATGGGGGGTCGTCAAGATATGCTGTGAAGCAATGTCACGTCATGTGGCCTCGTAATGTCATGTGACGTAGTCGCGTGACACACTGCGTCAAATGGTTTTCAATTTAGAACGTCTCTAGATTTATTAGCGTTGTTGACACCGTGACGTCACATGATATCAGGACTTCGCACCGCAGGTCGCGTTGCACCCTAACGTGCTCGATTGTCATGAGCCGGAGTCGAGTGCTCGGGTTGATGACAATCAGCCTCTGGAAGCATTTGGGTAATGGGTCGTGTTTAGTTAAAGATGAGAATAGCCGAACTCTAACATCCGACGCTCAGCCCATGCTCTATGCTTTGCCACCCCCGGCGCATAACTATCCTGAACACTGACGTATGTATCTAATTAGCGTCAGTTCACGGGGCGTCTTATTCTAATTGCGAGTTGAGGGGGGGGGGGGGGTAGCTGTTTCTTTCCTTTTATTTTTTCCGTGTCTGCCATTGCGCGGAGAAGAAAACTAATGGGTATTAGTGTTTTTGCAAGTTATCAACGTCAGGGATTAGTTTTTAGCGGAATTTACTGAAAGTAGAAAAATATTTGCACGACCTATTTTACACGTAAGCATCCTTGAGGTACCTAAACATGTTTTCGTTCTTGTTGAAATGCCTCAGATAGTTGTCCCCGTGAAGAATTGAAAGTACTAAATGTGACTTATTAATTCGTCGTTGCACAGAACTGGAACTATGTATGGGAGGGATACCTGAGAAGAAAGATCAGCGTCATTTTCAAATATTTCCCCAAGCTTCGACCACCTCCATATTTTGTTTATATTTTGGGTGCAAAGTAAAATCAACGGAGAATTACTGCGAACGAGTGACACAAACATAATCGTCGAATTATCACCCCTTTCCCAAACGGAGGAGGGAGTCCCTCAGGACTAAAGCGTATTCTGTGAAGAAGCAATAAAATAAGAAGAAAAAAAAGAGGGGGGGGGGGGTTAAAAACGTATTTCGTTGTAAAGCTTCCTGTGGTCTGCATTTTCGCCACGGGATCCGGGCATTTCGGTGTAGGGCGTTTCGATGTAAGGCGTTTTCATGCGGCCTTTTCGGTGCAGGGACTTTTCGGTGCACGGACATTTTGATGTGGGACTTTTTGGTGCGCGGACATTTTGGTACACGGACATTTCGATGCACGGTCAATCAAAATCACGAGTTTTTTTTTTTTTTTTTTTTGTCTAAAAATATAATTACTCTCTTAGCCATTTTTTTTTCTCATTTTATATTTTGTAGATTGTGGAGGTCTCAAAGGGGTGAGGGCGTCCGGCAAGGAGGCCGACCGCTCAACCTACCACTCCACAGCGTATCATGCTGAGCCCTGCGGCGGGTTCGACTGTCGGCTGCAACCGTTAGCCGGGACTCCCAAAAGAGAGCACACGGACACGCCGAAGGCAAGGGATAATCGGATGTTTATTTTACGTGTTAATCATATACAGATAAGAAACACGCTAAGGGCGACCAGGAAAGAACAGACCTTACCTTGTCGTGCCTCCCCGAGAGCGGCTCGGAGGTGGGCCGTCAGGGAGGGCCGGGCCACACGTCCGAACAGTTGGATGTCCCCGCGAGCAGTCCCCTCGAGCGGGGCGCAAGGCCCCCCTCTCTCTTCCTCTCTGCTCGCGGCCTCAGCCTCGGACCCAAGAAGGTCCAACCGCCAGGGGGACGTTTCACGTGTCGCCGCAAGGGGGGGAGGGGGGCACGGGGGGGGGGGGGGAGGTATGCGACGCGAGGGTAAGCAGGCAAGATGGCTGCTCCTCCGAGGGACGAAACGGGGCGCTCCGGCTGACAGGTGGACAGCTCGGAGTGCTTTTCCCGCGGCCATAGGGCCTAATCAGGGAAGTGGAGCGGGCGGCTCCCACAATGATTTGGACATCCATTTACGGTCACTTACTGATATACGACCTAAGTGACTTTGTTAGGCGCAGCACCATCCTGCGGGAAAACTGGAGACATTAGACGTTATGTTTCGTTTGTCGGTGTCGCTTTTCCAACGTACGCACTAGAGGCATCACATCCTGTTTACGCGTCGAGTCGATACAGGCGTTCTCGGTGTCTTCTGCAAAGGTATTGGCTTTATTATTGGTAATCTGTGTAGGAAAGGCCCCAAAAACAAGAAGCCTGAGAATGGAAAATAACCCGAGACTGTGGTAAAAGATGGGAAACTACATTCAACTTTGAGACGTCCTTCCTGTGTCATTTTTCTTCCACAAAGTTTCCCATCTTTTACCACAGCCTTGGGTAATTTTAATATGTTATATGTCTTAATTTATATTACAGAGCTTGTGACGCGTGACGAATTTGGAAGAACTTTAATTTCTTCCGTCACGTGTGCCAAACAATCGATGCTATACGATTTCGCGGTGGACGCACATATGAAGATATGCCAAATTGTTCTGAGCTATCATACATGAACAACTTCTCAAGCTTTACGCAAAAGCGTTGAATGTACAGGCGAGCTGGTGGATGTTGATCACGTTGAAAATAACCCGAGGGTGATCGACCGTGGCGAATTATCTGAAAAATTCTCTTGAAATCTTTTCCGGCCTTTTTTTTTTTCTTTGCTCAAAGGCCCAAAGTGATTTGGGAGAGCTTTAAATAACTATGTGTTCCTGGGACATATTTAACTTTTCAAACACATAGAAATTTGGTAATGTCTCTTTTATGTCATAAGCAGCAGTTTTTTGTTTGTTTTGGGCTGAACAAAAACGAAGTACACAGGGACGCGTGATGGAACTATGAAGATTACGCACACACACTGTCGCGAAAGTGACCAATTAAGTAGATGCAATGTCGAGTAGAGCGTGAAATACTCTTTTGTTCTAGGAACTATTATGAATTTTCTCCTCAGCCAATATTTGCTCGAACTAACATTTTTTAGGTTTTTTTATTTTTTCCACGCTCTACATATCTAATAGACCTTTATCTAAATTACCCTAGCATCATACAGAATGCTGGGAACGTAGGTACACGCGCTCGCTTTCCCTTTACAAAGTAATATAAGTATTGACTAAAATAAAGCGTTCGTGCTATTTGTTTCAGATTTTTGCTTTTAAACAGTTCTGGTTGCAGACGCCAGCACGCGCAGCGCCTGTACCTACTTTCCCGGCATTCTCTCTGATGATTGAATAATTCGGCAAAAGGTCTATTGAAACACACTGCCCTCTGATTTTTCATATTCAATGGCTTTAATAAAGCACTCGACGATCACCCCTTTTAATGCATGCCACTATGTTTTCTGTCAGACTTTTATATTCGGGCGTTGATTGTTTATTCCGACAGTCATTGCTATTCGGCTTACTGTTAGTTATATAAAACGGTGATCAAAATTTTGGAATGTCTTTTTTCTCTCTTCATTATAAAATGAAATATCAACTAGCAAGGCTGATGATTATTTTCAAATTAAATTGACCGGCAGCTTGTCAAGAACAAACCTCCACAGCCATGCTATGCCAATCTATCCTGTAAAGGAAAATGTTCACTCGGATATGCGCTATTTTAGGCCAGATTCGATCTCAGCACAAATGTGCGTTTAAATTATAGGTAGTGAGAGTGAGCTATTTTGATCACTCCTTTCTATATTATTCTTTGCCTGCATCACTGTGCTGAGTGTAAAACTGTTGGTCAGGAAGACAAGCGTGTTGATTGCTGCTCAGTGTAGGTGTGTCACTGGCCCAATGTGACTACGAATACATGCGTTTGTCATAAATATTTGAACTGCTTTTAGCTCAGTTGCGTTGTCATCAAATACAGGGTGTGGTCGTAACGACTAACGGATTTGGCACGCCTTGCGAAATTCGAATTCAAAACGGACATCTTGAAATTGGATAGGCGACGTAGTTTCGCGAAAAATTGTATTTTTTTTTTCTTTATTTCTTCCGAGCTAAAGTCAGAGGTAGTAAAATATTAAAAATAGAGCAAAAACGGTGGTCGTACATTTCCTATACCCTACTGCCGGATGTTGGTCGTCTGCACACTAGTTTATGAGCTTGCTCCCAGGTGGTCATCGTTCATATATTTTGTTAAAAGTACTAATTATCGCGATTATCTTGCTCATTGACAGCCTCTCTTATTCTTTTAAGCGTTCTTTGCGTGCAGCAAGCCACCCGGGAGCGAGCTCATAAACCAGTGTGCAGACAACAAACAGGCTGGTATAGGAGAGGACGTGAAAAATGCACGACCTCCAATTTTGCTTTATTTTTAATACGTCACTACCTCAAAAATGAGCTTTAAAGGGGGAAAAAAATGACGTAAAACGTTTGGCAAAGCTATGCAGGCGTGCCCTAATTCAGGCATTTTCTTTTGAAATTCGAATTTTGAAAGGCGTGTTAAATATGTTTGTCCTTAAAGCCACACCCTGTTTATTATAAAACGTATTTCGTAAACTATGATTAATTATATATATGACAACGAGATACCCATTCCCTTTTGTATGCACTCCGATTCCTTAGTTCAAGAGCACAACTACGGTTCAGTTTTTAATACTGCGATGGAAAGTTGTATCAATCACGGGTATTTTAGGTGAGCTACCAAAGTTTGTGACTTCCTTTCCATTAGGTTAAAATATATGTGACTCAGGTGAACAAATAGATGTTTGGTCATATGAACACGACGTTTTGCCTGTTAACGATTTTCTTTTACTTTTATGTCAAAATTAAATAACGCTAGTTCTAATTTTCGGTGCCTGGAAATAAAGGTGGATTGTACCTCTGAAGAAAAAAAATTGTTACTCGTTTGACGGCGGAAATAGTACTTATTGCCAAAATAACGCGGAAAATGTATTCCCAAATTAGCTGTTCAAACCGGTTCAAACCGGTTTTTATTTATGTTCCCAGAGATTAACGGGAACTGGACCAAAAGCCGTGAGCCCGAACCGAACCGATAAAATTTTTGGCTCGACACTCTGGTTCAGACAGTTCCGTTTGCGCATAACCGACTGCGTAGTGACCGCTTATGAGCGTTTACAATGAGGTCATTGATATGACTACCGAGATCCGCGCAACGCTTCATAGTGGGACACAAGGAGCCGTCTAGTGCAGTTGAAAACACATACGCCTGAACCAGCCTAAAACGGAGGGGGAGGTCGTTCGAAGAGGCTCCAAGCTCTCATAGTGTCGGCGACACTCAAAAACGTCCGGAGCAAAAAAAGAAAAAGAAAAGGAAGACCGGAAAGAGAAAAAAAGAGACACAGAAAAGCCCCCTCCCCAAAAATAAGAAAGGAAGTAAAAAAAAAATGTCCAATACCATTTTCTTTTTAGGCGAGGGCAGCGAAGCATTCGAGTTTTCACGCGAGCGTTAACTCTGGTGGTGCCGCCTGTTGAAAGTGTCGCACACTATTTCGCCTATCCCCGAAGTACAGTTTGTATTCCTGCCGCAGTGATAGTTTCGCTTCTCCAAGTGCACATGGTGTGCACTTCGAGAAACTCGGGGCTGCAGCAGCATGCACATTGTTTACGAGTACGCCAACGATCGGCAAGTGTGATGCGGCTCTCCAGACGTGAGCTCTATTGTTATTGATATTTGATAAAGTTCTAGTGTAGGTATCTCGGTGAAATTTTTTTATTCTGGTTTATAAACACTTCTAATTGACATACGAAGCGTTTCGGAAGCCGATGCATGACGGTTTTTTGTGAATCGGGAAAACGATGCATGGAAAAGCCGATGCACGACAACCTGTCATGCGTAACAAAACAATGTAAAATCTGTGCGAGTATTTATGTTTCGGCCTTGCAGTGACTTTATAAACGCCTTTTGATACTTGCTATTTAGGTCCCCTGATGGAAGTTTTAAATTTGAAGAACTTTTATGAGCTGTGGAATCGATGCTTGAGCTTACGCACATCATGTTGGAGATGGAGATCACAGCAGTTGGATTTTCTCCAGTAGTAGAGCCTTAAGGCTGTAGAAAGGACTGTTCATATGCTGACTGCATATTTGAAACGCTTTTGTGGGGCAACCTTAATCAAAATAAATGTAAAAGTTTTTTTAGTGGTGCTGTCTATACTTTTGTTAAATTGACTAATCTGACAGTTTTGCTGGGTAACCTCAATCCAAATGATCGTAGAACTTTTTCAGTGCTGCTACTTATACTTTAAATTTGTTAAGTTGACTAATGTGACCGAGTTCCCGATTGTCGATCACTAGGCCGGCCTTAGCAAACAGTTCAAATGTGATCAACATTCGTAACGTTGGAAAACACTTGGGGTTCTGTATTTTTTCAAGTCGTGCAGCCTGTTAAAGAGCATTTCATGAAAGACCTAGCTGGCTCTGCTGGCACAAGATAAGGATGCATCAACACAGAGGACGGTTTATATTAAGGATTTAGGTGGTGTAATTATTCGGTACATCTCTAACACCAAGCGCCTGCTTTGGAGTAATGTTTTTAGATTACGTTTTCAAGCCCTTTTCACCAACATTTAGACCTCATTCTTTGTGCACACGTTATTAGGAGTTGCTGATACAAATTTACCGATGAAAATGGTTGGCCCATACACACATTCTGATGCAACTCTTTGTATGGGTTTACTCAAACGGACACCTATTTGTAAACAGGTTTCACATTTACACAAATCCTGTACAAACATTATATGGGTAGGGAGAATGGTTTGCAAAAAAACTACAGCTGGGCTAGCATGGGGTTGCGACTGCGGCGAGCTAGAACATGCTCATGCGAAATGCCGACTTTATTGAAAGATTAATATAAATATTTCAATAAAAATGCAGAAAAATCTTTAAAAAAAGTTTTTTTTTATGTATGTGTCTTCAGCAAAAGCGCTCCGTGAAAGTGCCATAGATGTGCAATGATTTTGGGGAGTTGAATGTTGAACGAACTATCGTGCAACTGATACAGCTTCTGGAGCTCTATAATCACAGTCACTGACGGCACAGTTTCGTCTTTTTTTGCATTCTTAAGCATGGTATAGGTATGGTGTACAAATAAGATAGAAAACTTTATTATGAAGGGAATAAAACAAAATTGGGGTGGCTTACCTAAAACGTGTGGCAGCGACATTTTCATTCAAACGATTTGTTTTGGGTTCATAAAGCAAAATATATGATTTCTGCCCTTAATCTTTATGTGACAAATAAAAATTCCGCTGCCGCAACTGCAGTTTATATCCTCAATCAAACTTCTCTGTATCATAGGACATGCTATCAAGCAACAAGCTGAATGTCATTTGAATAAATAACAGTACCATGAAGGCATCTGAATAATCAATTGGTCATCGACTCTAAAACAACTTCCGCGCTTTGGTAGAAACTGCCCAATCAAAGGTTTTGACGAGTTCCAGCAATGAATGAATATACCTTGAATAAACTGACTTTCACAATCTTCTGAAGAATGTGTTCCTGGCTTGACTACAATATTTTTTGTAAACTTAATTTCAATATGAAAAATACCTGCTGGTGGTTAATATTCCCTTGCAGGCAAGCAGAGAGTGTTTTGTTCACGCACGAGAGTCCTTGCTGCCTTGGCTTTTCGTTTTTTATCTTTGTTGGAACCGCTTCGTTATTGCAAATTATAAAAAACAACTAGTAACTGGAGCAGTACTTTGTAGAAACTATATTTTGAACACAGTCTGTAAACAAATTAATGTTCCCTAAATGCCCATAAAGTT
The DNA here is from genome assembly GCF_016920785.2 of Ixodes scapularis. Classification (NCBI taxonomy): domain Eukaryota; kingdom Metazoa; phylum Arthropoda; class Arachnida; order Ixodida; family Ixodidae; genus Ixodes; species Ixodes scapularis. Next base: position 22,907 of record NW_024610170.1, read on the forward strand.
ATAATTCTAAAACGTCTTGTAAAATATGTGCTTTCAGAAATGCAGAACCATGCATAGCTTACACGTCTCTAAATAAAAGTGATTTGTGAAAGTTTGTCCCCAAGCAATGGGGGCTGTATATAAACTGCCATTTGTGTATATTTCTTTTCTGCTATCTGTTGGAGCTCTGATATGGATATCCTTAGGACATCTAGTACATCTCCGTTTTGGATGTACAGAAATGGCTGTCCTGTTTACACCTATGAATGGAAGTTCTGCAGATATCTGCTGAAAGTCTGATGTAGACCTCCGTAGGAGATCCAGTACATCTTTGGTTTGGATGTACAGGGACAGATGTCCTGCGTACGTCTATAATTGGAAGTTCGGCGGACATCCATTGAAAATCTGATTTGGACATCCCTAGGACATCCAGTACATCTCTGATTTTGATGTACAGAAATGGATGTTCTGTGGACCTCCACGGATGGAAGTTCTGCAGATATCCGTTGAAAGTCTGATGTGGACATCCCTAGGACATCCGGTACACCTCCGATTTGGATGTACATTAATGGATGCCCTGCGTACGCCTATGAATGGAGGTTCGGCAGTCATCCGTTGAAAACCTGATTTGGACATCCCTTGGACATCCGGTGCATTTCCGATTCGGATGTACAGAAATGGACGTCTTGTGTACGTCTATAAATGAATGTTCGGCGGACTTCCGTTGAAAATCTCATTTGGACATCCCTAGGACATCCGGCACATCTCCGACTTGGATATACAGAAACGGATGTACGGTGTACGTTCTACGGACGTCCGCTTTAGGCGCAGGAGGTTCGCACCTTCCACGGACGTCCGACGGATATCCGTGGTTTGTTGGAGTGGACACACTTCAAATGTCTCTTGAAAAACGCCGACAGTACTTGAGCCTGTGTTATTATTACAAAGTCCTGTCGGATCCCAAAAATCCTGCGTATAGTATTTTACAGACCCCACAGTTCTGTAAATTGCTTGAAAACAAGCCAACAATTGTGCGCCCCTTAGGTTTTCGAGTTCAAAGTATTTGTAGCTCTCTCAACCTCCCTGTCCCTTCCACAAGTGATGTTCACTTGCTAAACTCTATGGAGAGAATTGCCCCTTGGAACGAGCTACCGTATGTTGTGACTGGTCTTTCACCAAATACAGTAAGAAGACCGTTGCTCCACAGTTTCTTCAGCAAGAGTTTCTATCTTTGCAAGAAAGGATATCTAAAGGTTGCACCGAGTACTATACCGACGGGTCGAAATCTTTAAGTTTCGTTGGTTATGCAGTTTATTCTAGTAACTTAGAAAGAGCTGTGTAGCTTGACTCAATTGCAAGCATCTTCACTGCAGAGCTCTATGGTATTTTATTAGCCATTGAGCATATTCTGGACAACAGTGTATTGAACGCAGTCATTTCTGTCGATTCACAAAGTGTCTTATCTGCTATTTCTTCCAGAGTTTCCACAAAGAATATACTTGCAAAACATGTTCGTTTTAAAGTAAACAGACCCCGCAGGGAGCACCTGTGAAAGAAGGTGTTTGGAGAGTGGCGTATCCACGGACACCGAGCCATGCGGGTTTGCCCGCCCACTGCTGACTGTGAGTGGCTTTCCCTTGTCCGGGGAAACGGGCATCCTGGTGGTTGAGCCAAGCCCGGGGTAGGTTTGGACCCTTCGGGGCCCCCCGGGTGAAGCGATACACCACTTTGGCCCCCGCTTCTCGTACACGGGAGTCCTGGTAAAGCCCGGCCAGGATGATTCAGTCTAGTCACCTTTTCGTCTACTATCCCCTTCAATCTTTCACCTTTACCTTTCCTGTTTCTTTTACTTCTCTCTCATTTCTCTTATTCCTTTTTCACCCCTCTTTGGTGGCAAGGGCTAACCTTGGGTGGCAATATACCTGTCTTGACCCACACTTGGGTATAGTTTCCTGGCAGCACTGTTAGCGTAATGTCTCCAGCCAAGCCCTTCTTTATATGGTGAGTTACCTAACCCCTTGTTGGGCTCGGTGGTGGGCGGTGCACCGCGGATCCTGAACACTCTTTGCCCTCTTATGGCGCCCCACCCCTCTAAACCCCGTTCAGGGCACGCCCTTAAAAGGCGCTGCCCTGAACAAAAACCATCCACAAATAATGTGAAGTAGAAACATTTACTAAGTTTTTTTATTTTTAGTTTGTTCGCTTAATGAAAAAAAACCTGTTTCAAACCTCTCACCTTTTATTGTAGCAAAAGTGCTAGAAACCCTTGTAGGGTTTTCCTACAAGGCTAAAAAACAGCACACCGGAGACCTTTTTTGTAAAAGTAAACACAAAAAAAAAAAAAAAAAATTCGCACTTTTTAAATTGACTACCGTCGTTGATGTGAAGGTGTTGGTGAGCCCTCATCGCACACTAAATACTGTCCGTGGAGTCCTCTCCGAGGACGACTTCTTGCACACTAGTGAGGAAGAACTCCTCGAGGGACTCCAAGGTGCCGGTGTCGTCGCCGTAAAACGCATCATGTTTAGGAAAGATGGCGAACAGATCCCTTCGAGACATGTTGTTCTGACTTTCGAAAGGCACACTCTCCTGATGCAATCAAGGCAGGATACTTGAACTGCCGCATCCGCCCTTACGTCCCCAACCCCCAGCGGTGCTTCCGTTGCCAGCGTTTTGGTTATAGAACGCGCAGCTGTCGAGGGAAGGAGACGTGTGCGAAGTGCGGTAGTAAAGGTCATGTTTCCGATACTTGCGAGGCGGCTGTGGTCTACTGCGCTAATTGCGGTGGACTACATGCTGCTTATTATCGTGCATGTCCCTCTTGAAAGCTAGAAAAGGACATCCTTACTATCAATATAAAGGAAAACATACTATACCCAGAAGCCAAGAAGCCGTTCTTCTTTTTATCAAAGGGGGGTTTCGCCGAGGTGGTGCGCAGGGGCCCTGCATCACGCTCGGAGTCGAGGGCCACCCAGGTCTCTCCCGAGATCCTGTCGGACGACTTTTGGGCCCCAGCTCCCCGACAGGGGCAGCAGCTGCATCCTCCAGCCCCTGGTGGTAGCACGCGTGCTGCTCCTCTTTCCAGGGACAGGCTGGCAGCAGCCGCGCCTGCCCCCTCTCCTAGGTCCCCGCCTGGTAAGACAGAGCGAACTTCTCGCTCTTGGGCCCCCCTACCGAAGGAGCAGCATGGTGCCCATGCAGCTCCTGTGAAAGGAGGGGACCAGACGAGCTCAGACGACCCATCGCCCATTTCGTCTGCAACCCCCCCCCCCCCCCCTCGCACACCTGGCCGGACAAGTGCTGTTCTCAAAACAACGGATACCTCTCAGGAGGTGGAGGTGTCAACAGATGTTGACAATCTGTCCACTCCTGGGTCCGACCAGGACAATATGGAGTGGGAAATGCCCACCCAAATGATAATCCCAATGTCTTCCACCTAGTTTTGTTGTCTCTACAGTCTTACTTATTTTACTAGGTCTATTTTTCAGTTGCATATTTACATACCTTTTATAGATGACCAAGTTACATTTTATGCAATGGAACTGTCGCGGTATTTTAAGAAATATTAATGTGAACTATTTCATGGATCAGCTTCGGCTCATCACTGTCGCCTTGCAAGAAACCCATCTTCACACTAATTATTTTAACATTTTAAGACGTCATCAGGTTTTTAGAAAAGATCGCCCCTCTTCCACCCCTTCTTGTGTTGCAGTGGTCGTGCAGAGTGGAGTTGCTTGCTCTCAAGTTCCCCTCCATGCCGCTGGAAGCTGTTGCAGTACGTCTCCTTCTGGACCGCCTTGTAACATTTTTTTTATACTTACCCCCTAACATTCCTTTAAACCTTCAAGAGCTGTAGGAACTAAGAGGACAGCTCCCGCAACCTTTTTTTAATTTTAGGAGATTTTAGCGCTCATAATCCTATGTGGGGCACTACCTGTCAAGACTCCCGTGGGGGTGTGATTGAACGTCTTTTATTGTCTGCAGGGCTGTGCCTGAAGACCAATAACGCACTCGTCCGTTTTTCTTCCCATGCAATAAACCTCACAAAAGAAATTATAGAAAAACGTGCAGTTGTACTCTCAGCCAGAACAAGCAGCCACGTGATGTGGAGCCGATGGCATGCCGCCCATGTTGATCATAGCCACGCGCTGAGGTTGGCAAAGCACAGGACACGCGCTGAGTCCCAGACATTGTTAGACTTCTTCTATTGTCGTCATGTCTATTGTCGCCCGAACCTCCGTTGACACGGAGGTTCGGGCGAGCTGATTGCTCATGATGTACTGGGGGAACAGCGTTCCCGGAAAACAGTCACTCAAGTCCACACACAAAAGAAAGAGACACCTACGCAGGGCTGACTAAGAACACTCTGGTATATTTACAATTTTTTTTCTTTTTGCATTATGAACAAGGGCCATGGAGAATAACTTGTCCTTTTTTCTTCAGTTGGAAGCTAAACCGTAAGCTAACTAAAATAGAAATTAATTTAGAAAATAGAAATTTTAGCCTGAAGTATGGGATGTCGAATGTTATTAATGAATTAATAGAAGAAGAGGAAGATTTAATAAAAAACAGTTGGTAGTCCAGCGGTCTGTTCGCCAATCTTTTTTTCCTGTCACGTTACTTCCTTTGTTCAGCTGGTTTTACCCAATATGTTTCAGAACCAACTAGCTCAGCTTTTACCCTTAGAAATTAATATAAGGCTAGGTAGTCTAACATTTTATAATAAGGATAAAGACGGAGTACTAACATATCTATCATTAAGTTTTGTGATATTGTTTGCCTCAATGATTTCTCAACTAAAATTAAAATTAATGTAAGACTAGGTAGTCTAATTATTTTAGTTATCAGGTTAAAGACGGAGTACTAACACATATGTCGTTATGTTTTGCGATATTCTCTGCCTCAATTTCTCAATGAGAGAAACCATTGAGGCAGAGAATATCGCAATACATAACGATATATGTGTTAGTACACCGTCTTTAACCTTATTACTAAAAAAAATCCCTCTCTGCACTAACCGTGTATAAATGCAAAAGTGATAAAACATACATTTTAGCCTGAAGTATGGGATGTCGAATGCTATGCGGGATACTGCTAAAATGAGAGATTGTTTATGTTATCTGAAATGTGAAGGCATGTTGACATTTTTTTATGGAAATTAGATTGCAGACAGTCATTTTAGTAAGACAAGCTAAAACTGCTGTGTGGCGCAAGCTTTTGCTGTATGTTCTGAGCTGCCATACGGTAGAAACAAACACTTGGTAGGTAGGAAAGATTGCATGTTTTATCTTTACTGAAAAATATACTGGTTGAAGTACCCAGTTAATTAATGACATGGTTAAAAATGAGGAGTTTGTTCGCTGTACCATATGGTTGTGCAGGTAAATATATTGCGTTTGTTGGGATAATAATGATTGTTAAAGACCATAGGCTAGCAGGGGTACTGCACTGGCCACATTTCTCACCTTCAGCTAAAAAAGCTGATGCCCAGTGAGGCTGACTAACTTCTGGCTGCCTAAGCAATGTGATGTGACTGGGAAGCTGGGTACAGATTGCGTAACATGCCACGTGAGAAATTTAGTGCAACTAAATTCTGGTGAAGGGGATTCTGCTACGAAGAGGAAGGGCGAACCAACCGGGAGCGGGCTGCTAGTGGCGATGGTTAAACCACGGAGTCTGGCGTGTCCCCTGCAAGTCGACCTCGACGGTCATCCAGATGACTGTTTCAGCGGCAACCAAAAAAACTCTCTAATGAACAGAGGCCAGACATGTACAAGTTACTAAAAAAAAGTAATTAAGTTACAGAGTAGTGACCTGAAAAGTAATATGAGTAGAGTAGAAATTGCTCAAATAAAAAGTAATTAAGAAAATTACTAATTACCGTAAAAAAGTAGCGAATTACTTTTGAAGTTACTTTTATATATTCTTATGGTAAAAAGAAAGTACATAGGTTTTGACGCGCTAGCAAAATCCTGCTAGCCAGATAGGGATGAAATTGTTTTTTATTCAAAGAAATGCTTTAATAGCTGGTTCTGCTTCTGTGTGCCTAATTGTTTTGTACGTTCTTATTTGTTTATTCAATGATGAACCGCAACTATGTCATTTATACTTCGACGTTTAGCACTGCCTGAGCTTGATTTTTAGACAGTGTTTTCTTGTTTACAGTGTTGCGTAAAGTACAACTAAAAAGTGCTTGAATCAAAGTACAATGTAAATCAGAGGTTATGTACTTCAAGTAAAAAAGTAAGTACACCGGGTGCAGTGTACTTAAAGTAACGTACTATAAATACGATATATTTCAAGGTAAAGTAAAAGTACTTTTAACAGAATCTTTCATCATGCCCTTTAATTCCCTATATAGTGTTTTTTACCTGGTACGCATTGCTGCAGAGGTAATCGGAGGTGCATACGTTTTACACAGAAATCGCAGCAAATATTGTATAAAGTGAAGTCGCCACAAAGTAGTTGTTTTACTCTCGCTCAAAGAGCTATTTGATACGATCAACTTATAAGCCACTTATTTCTGTCGGTCTTACAGCCATCGTTACTTCACCCAGAGAAATGAGCAGATGACGTCTTGAAAGAGCGCGGTTTCAGACGACAATACGCAATTTTATTGTTTTCGAATTTGGGGAATGTACATTGAAGTCGGGAGTTTTACTTTCCTCGGAAAGTACAAGTACATAACCACAGAATGTACCTCAGGTAAAGTGCAAGTTTTCTAAACAGTAGTTCTTTACGTACCATGTGCTTAGAGTACTTCGCAACACTGCTTGTTTATCATTTTTATATAAAAACGGGGGAATTACTAAGGTTTCTCGAACTATCTTCAAATCTTAGAAGATCTGGATATTTAATGTTTTCGGACAAAAGGCAACGAAAAAAGGTCCGCTTTGCGTTGCCCTTTAGCACGCGATTCTTCGAGTACATCAAAAACTACTGGAGCACCAGATGAGCTTTAGAGCAGGTGCTGCATTTTGTTGCCTTTTTTGAGTGAGGATGCAGTGTGTGCACCTCCTCTAGTGGGCGAGAGTTTCTACGTTGGGGAGAAGCGGGAACCAGCCCTTTCTTGGAATGGGTCAAGCCTTTTTGAGCTTCGGGACACAAAGAAACCCCAGTCTTCGGCGCTAATCCCGCAGTTACTCGGCCTCTCTTGCGTCGTGCCTGTTCGCTCCCCGCGCCTCGTAGCAGTGTTGTTGCAGAGGGGGGGGGAGGGGGGGGGGGGCTCGGCAAAATTTTGGGGGGTTTTGTACTCTCAAATTCATTTTCTTTCCCCCCTCTTTCTACGCCACATGCTTCCCCCTCTTTGGAAATATCAGCTGATTATCCAACATCTTATCTCTTTTGTGCAAGAATGTTTGTTGATAGACAAAACAACAACTAAAATTCGAAACTAATTTGTTCTTTGAGTAGAAGTTACCCAGGAAAAGTAATTAAAGTAAACTATTAATTACCGCAATAAAATTGTAATTGAAAGCTACTAAACAACTGAGGAAAGTAGTTCAACTACAGTAACTTGAGTAGAGTAGTTGAACTACGTACAAGTCTGCCAGAGGCCCTTGCAGGAATTCCCGGTGGCGACCCAGGGCACCTGAAGCCGGAACGACAATTCACTGGAAACCAGTAGGAGCAACTCTTGGCAGCGACTGGAAGGAACGTGCACCCAAATATCTTCACTTGTGGTAGGCGCCCGAGGCATAGCCATTATAAGATCGGTCGGTGCCCGCAAGAGGTTGAATCGAGGTGCCACTGTTAGAGCACATGGATTCAACGACCAAGCAGGTGAACAGCTGGTTCGCCAGAGCTCCAAGACGGTGACGAGAACCAGAAAATCAAGGCCACAGAAACTAAGTAGGACTAGTTCATTTGCACATTTGTATATATATTTACCGCTTTCTAAATATTTTTTTTTTGAATCCTGCAACGGCCCAGCCAACTCCTTTTTCACTTGATGTGGTGACAAAACGGTCATTGTTCGTGTTGAGAGACTGCTTCATGCCTGTGAAGGCATAGGTACGTTAAAATATTCAGACGAGGTTGCACTGTTTCAGGAGGTATGCAGTCGACCCGCATTATTCCAGAAACAGATTTTGAAGTTGCAGATTTTATACTTTACAAGAACATGCCAAGTCTTTTATAAGTGTCCCTAAAGTGTGACTATCTTATATTTCGAATATAACCGTGTTTAGGTCCTTCGCAAGCGATCATGTGCGACTCTGCGGTACTCCTGCCAGTAAAATTCGGCGTTGCAGCATCCCGCGGTGCGGAACCTTTCCGACATGTCTCCGAGTTGAGCGAAGTTGGCTGCTATTGAAGGCAGTTTCTTGGATGTGTGCTACTCGCGGCCGAGGACCAGTCTAGACAACAGTTTGTGAGGGACTGGTTCAGCTAGCCTGGTATTGTACCTTTCAAACACGACATTTCACGTTATAAATGCAAACTTAAAGGCTTTGCTAGCTGGGCGGACAATACAAACAGTGTCGCCCCCATCAAACTCACACTGGCATTTTTGAGTACGGTGTGTTTCATTGCGCGGAGATGCTGGAGATTATAAAAACACAATGACATGAAGAAACCACAAACCTTTGGAAGCGTGCGAGGTCCGACCGGAAACTCGCGCGCACAACAGCGTAAACACGTCCGTCCGCGACTCCGCCAACTCCGCGTCGTCTGGGTAAACCGTGCGACCTTGCAGTTGAATCTTTGGACGTTATTTAATGTTAGCGCAACGACATTTGTTCTTAATTAAAAGCATTGCGAACTATATTAACCATTACTGCACGCCGTGCAAGTGCCTATTGCTGCAAATTTTTAATTAAAAAAAAAAGGCTGTTGCCGCTAAAAGGAAAAGCCATTGGCGTCATAGTCACGTTGGACCAATAGGCGTCGACATGTTTTTGTTTTGCTTGTGTTTGTTTTTTTCTTGGCTCCGCCCCGTTTTAATGGGTAGGATTTCAAAATACCCAACCCGGACGTGATAGATGTTTTGTAGTTAAGCTTGTGAATATCAGCGTTACAAGGTGGTTTATACCGAAAAAAAAAACCCACTTGGTAGGAGATTTGCAAACTGTAAAAAGTTTATTAGAAAAATTATTGTGATCTTCAAATTTTATAACAGCATGCTCAAAACTACTTTGGAGCGTGATATTCAAGTGCTCAAAGGGGTATTAATTTAATGCTTATGTGATCCAACCTGCTCCAAAAGCCAGTTTTGTGTTCTCGAAAGTGCTCAAAAATTCGTTTTCAGGTGCTGCGAAAATTGCTCAAAATCCCAATTTTGCTGTAGCATCATGCCTCGTGCAGTATCAGTGCTTTTTCTTTAATTTATTTTGTTCTTTATATTCCATTCCTTTGTTTTTGTCATTTATGTCTAGTGTAGCTTCTCCCACTTCTCTTCCTTTTGAGTCTTCATTGAAACGACAATTATGAGTATCGGACCATCTTGTCTTGATTGATTGGTGGCCGAGCGTGTTATCGCACTCCACCTCGGAGCACGTGGTGAGAAAGCTCGCGCTGCAAAATCCAGTGATCCTGGGTTCAATCCCCGCCCCTGCCCGTTTCGATCTGGGTGAGCATCGTGCGATCGTGTAACACTACTCGTGATGCATGTGAAAGACCCCCGGTTAGCAGTCGTGCTGCGCTGGCTGAATTTCTTGTATCTTCGGTGTAACAATGTTGCACTAATGTTGCTCGCTTCTGACAGTCTGAGATCCTGCTCTATCTACAACTAACCACTAATTGGTTTGTTTTTATTCCGACTTGTGCACGTCCTCATGAGTCTCGCTCTTTATATATTTTAAGTAGGTTTAACCAACTAGCCCACATTAATACTTACAGGTGAAAGTTACAAAAATACTACGAAAAGTAATTAAACTACAGTAACTTGAGTAGAGTTGTTGAACTACGTGAAAGTCTGGTTCAGCATTTTTTTTTTTTGCTCCAGTTTTGCTCTGCAGTTTTCTTAGGAGCACCAATATACGTTAAATTACTTCATGGGATATAAGTGTTTATTTTTAGCTTGATACAAGGAACAATAACTTTTCCCGTTATAAAACACCACTCTTTATTTATTTACAAATTAAGTATTTAATGCTGCAGCAAAAGGGGGCCAAAGCCGCCCGACAAGGCTTTGCAGGAGGCATTTTGGACTGGTCAGAAATATGGATCCACTAAGATTGTATTTTCCTCAAAGGTGAACATTAGGAAACATGTGCAGTGCAACCATTATCGACGGGGAAGTTATGGTAGAATATATTTAGGAGCTTGTATTTTTACTTTGCAAAGGAACAGAACTGCGGCTATGTTGACTATGTCCGATTCCATACTTGGGATACTCAACGACTAGCTGTGTCCTATGAGTTACTGAGGCATTCTCTGCTGCAAGTGGTTTGGACAGTTAATATGCTGTAACTATACGCATATACTGCGTAGTTACAGAATTTGCCAAATGCTGGCAGCGTGCAGAAGGCAACATACAATGAAGCCTGCGAGAAGGTAACAGATGCATGCTGCTTTGAGAAGATATGATAGAAACATAATGCACCTCCCAGTTTCAAGACTCCTCATCTAAGGGATCTTCTCATTCATAAACTTGGTTACATCCCTGGCTGCGGCATTAGCAAACTTTTCCGGCATGGGGTTGCTCACCATGCGACCCACATAGAACATAGAACATAGCTGTGAACATAGAACATAGCTATAGAACATAGATGTCTGCATTCGAAAATAAGGTACTTGGCTCAAAACCGGCATATCACAAAACTTGAATATGAATCACTAAAATGAGTGAAAATTGACTACTGCAATAAAATAGTAGCTACATTCTAGCAGCAATGACTCTGCTTTTCAAAGAGCAGTCTGCTGCTCAAGACTGCTCTTTGGTATCATAAGGTTGTTCAGTTACAAGGTGGCACAAAGCCGTTCAAGTACTACGTCATGAGAATATAATAGTCCCATCTCACAAACTTGTAGGTGCATGCTTCACGTTCATAAGTTTATTCTACGGGAGGCAGGCGATAGTACACTGGAGAGGTCGCAATGTCGCAATAGCTCGTGCTCTATTCGCACATACTCTTAGCAGGGTTGTGACCCGTAAGGAAATAATGAAGTTTCCGTGACGCATCATGTCAATAGTGCACTTTACTAGACTGGCTGATGGAATCGATCTTTGATGTGTGACTAAAGATAGATTTTAACCCTTGCAAACGCTGATCGCCATTTTAGAAAGAAAGGCATGTAGTTAAAAAAGATGTTTCAAGACACCTAACTGAAGGAAACATACCTGTTTTCGAGAGTAAAAAGGAAACATACAGAAGGTAGATGTATGTACACAATTGTGTACAAACATCATTGTAGCAATCCTCTGAGATGCTTATCTTCTCAGTTGTGGAACGCATAGAACCAATTTTGTCTCTCCTTATGCAAAGAAGGAGATAGTACTTGCTGCAAAATACGCTTGACCGTCCTTTGCACTTCTTCAGTTTGCATCGCGATTGCTCTACTTGGTAGCGGGCCTCTGGCGAGTGGTCTACGCGGTCATAGCGGGCATCTGCACAAAGACGATGTATTCGCGGCTGCTGCTGTAGGGGAGCTTCAAGCGTCACCTGTCTTTAAAACGATGGTCTTCCGCGCTTTCGTTTGTTAGGGACCGATGTAATGAGGGCTTCCGAAACCTCCAGCCGGAAGTGCGTCAGGTCAAGCATCTTCGACCTTGGTGTTGCGTCATGGTCTCGGAGATTCTCAATCCATGAATTACGCAGCGTCACGTCAACGAATAGAAATATGGTTCTCGGTGTCTATTTTTTAACTTGATCTTGGTTCGCTGCAACCTGAGAAGGAAATCCAACTTATCAACACCGCCCATGCTCTTGTTATATTTGGTAATGACTTCGGGCTGGGTGACAGAAACCTGCTCAAGGGTCTTCTTGTCTTATCTCTCTATCCGTCGTCCCCACACCAATAAAGTTGGACGCTACTGTAACTATGTTGTTGTCTTTCCAAGAGACGACAACACATGATACCCGGTTGGCAAGTGTGGTCATACGTGTTAATCTATCGAGCTACTTTGCAGTTTTTTAATGCCGTTTCTTCTAGTAAATTATTAAGTTGCGAGTACAACCTCGTCCTGCCGTGTATTTTTTTTTGTCACCCTCGTTTTCTAAGGGTACAAGATTATCACTTAAGCCTCACAGGTATCGTGCTACAAGTTGACAAGCAGTCTTGGAAGATCAAAATTTCCAGTTTATACTGCACCGCTTCAATATTCCGGGGCAGCCCTCTAGCACAAATTACACAGCCATTGCATCAATTCTAAAGGAGATAGAAATTTATGAGGTGCAATACGTCTTTCCTTGGACATTTCCTTTGCAAGTCGAACAGGGTGAAGGAATATTGATTTGACAGTTGAGTGTGAGTGAACTACATTAGCACACTTCCAAATGCCTGAAGCTTCGTCGGTGTCAGTCCACGCTTTGCAGTCCCGCCACACTTGATGTATCGACGTGATACAGTCCCTGTAACACTTCTATCCTGAAGCTCAGTGGTCGTCCAGATGACCTTGCTCATTTCTTTGCAGAACTTCGAATAGTTCGGGGTCTTTATGTCAGTTAAAAAGTTTGGTAACGGAACAAGTATGTTGTTTCCCAGGTGTACCTGCACATAAGTATGAATAGCATTCTTTCATTTTTTATGCACTGAAGTAGTACCTTAGAGCATGGTCTGCTGAGCAAGTGGGTAATTGACATTCATATTAAGAATAGCGCTAAACAGACGGAACGAAAAGGCGAAGAAGCACACAGGACAGGCGCTAACTGGCAACTAAAGTTTATTAAATGCTTCCAACTTTGCTATCACCGTCCACGCGCGTAGTCTCGTCTCAACAAAAACATGGCGTACCGTCAAAACAGTAGATACAGTCCGCCCACTGCTTGTTCAAAAAGTTTGCAAAACAGCTACATCACCCTGCCGCACAAACCGAAGGAGGAAAGGAAAAAGCTCCGTGTTAATATCTAGATAGCGTTAATGACGCTTAAATGATAGACTTCGAGAACATGCGGCTCCTCTTGGCAACAATTACGGTTCTCACTTGCAGGGGCATTGTAAAACTTGTGGTTGTTCTTCTATGCTGGATGGTGCGCAGGTGGAAGGACGCAGCAAAGGAAGATTGCAAAGAGAGTTACTGGAGGCGGCGAATATACATGCTTGCGACAAAGGCATTTGCATCAGCGTCACATCGGTGTATATGCAACCGAAAGAGTACAGCTTCATTAACACTGTCTAGCTTGTAAATATTAAGACGGCGCTTTTTCCTTTCCTCGTTCGGGTTATGTGGCGGGGTGATGTCGCTGTTTTCCTAACTTTTTTTAACAGACGGTGAGCGGGCTGTATCTACTGTTTTGGCGGTACGCCGTGCATTTGTTGAGACGAGATTACGCGCGTGCAGGGCGATAGCAATGTTGGAAGCATTCAATAAAGTTTAGTTGCCAGTTAACGCCTGCCCTGTGTGCGTCTTCGTCTTTTTGTCCCGTCTTTTTTGCGCTATTAATATGAAAATAGTACCTATTTTGATCACACCATAACAAAACTAGTATCGCTGTGGCTGGCGAAATTTGATCTTATAAAAGTTTTTACACCAGCTGCACAGAGAGCATTGTAGATTAAATTAAGGCATGGGTTAGCTTTCGGTGTGCCAAAGTTGGGCCTACCCTGGCCATTAGAAGAAAGAAAATTAGGCCAAAATCAACCACAAGCTATTTCTCGAGGGAGGGATTTTTCTTGGGATCTTATGGTACTTCTTCGATAGGCAATGACCAGGATGTCAGGTGTATAAAGCATCTTAGCCACTGTATAAATGCAAGTTAGCATCACTGACGGGATAAGGGGGGCAGAGCATATCACTCCAGAAAGAAAACCTGACCCTTCACTCGACTGCTTCACTCCGCATCTATTAGCTGTTAGGTATACTGAAGACAGGAAGATCCATTACCGATCCTTGGGTGAACCTGTTAGCATGACCCTTCGGGAACGCCGCACACGTCCCCCTTTGGGAAATGCTAAGGCTGACCCTTTCCTTTTCTCTTTCGGCTTTCTCCTTTGCTTCCTCTATTTTTTGCTGCCTTTTTTTTGTTGCTTCGGGATGGGTTCTGTGTAAGCGTTTCCCAAAAGGGGGCATGTTCGGCATTTCCCCAGGGTCATGCTAACGCATTCCTTGAGGGTTTGCCAATGGATCTTCCTTCATATTTTTTACGGCTTCTGTCACACGCAGACCTACGACCGCGTGCTTTTGCGGACAAAACCGTGAAAAGGGAAGTGCGCTGCTGAGAGGGGAGAAATACTGAAGGTGAAAGGCAAAAGGGAGGCGATCTCAAAGGGCGGAAGCCAATACAGGCGTGGATACTGGGGCGAATATGAACTTGCAGCAGGCGTCAGGCAGCGGGTGCCGTAGCTAAGTGTGCTAGGTGGGTGAACGAGTTTTGAGTCACGATTGCAGCTACTTCATCTCTGTAAAATTAAAGGCCTTAAGTGACACACATGCCATGTCAAAATACAGAATGACTGTCTACGTGATTTAGATATTCCACTGCAGTCAAGAAAAGACAACAGGCAAATGAAATGACAAGATCGAAATATCACTTTCACGTGTGCCTGTCTCTTTACAAATGGCAGTTTGGCAAGTCTGTTCGATTAAAAGGGAAAAAAAAACTCTAGGCAAATCTACTAAGACGTTGCTAATGATTTAGCAGGTGCATTGTAACAAAGCCATGACCACTTCTTACGTCAAGTGGTACAGGCGTTTTGCTGAAGGCAGATATTTTGCCAAAGACAACCTCCCCGTCACAGTGAGAACGAACGCAAAGTTAAAGACGTGCACCTTTTTTGTGAAACGCCGGTGCCAGTTAAAAATGCAAAAACTGGTCTTATTTTTGTTACCGTCCATCTGCTTATTCATCTGCAAGGTTTCAGTACCAGAGTTTCCTAGTTTTCGTAAAATGTAATGTTCATTAGCTACGTCAACTGCGACATGACGCTCTTCGCCCGTGGCAATTAACCATTTTCTACAAAATAGGTTGTCTGCTTGCACTGACCTGCCACTTCTAACCATTCACGCTATGTGACAATCCTAAGTGTGTCGTTAGCTATACATAAAACACATTTCGCAATATTGTAAAATGTGTTATCTATTGTGGCCCGTCCCCATACTTTCGGAACGTAGTAGTAAATTGGCAGGATGATGCAAGAGCCAACTGTGCAGCAATTTATGTGTTCATGCCTACAAAATACTTTTTCATCAACTCTGTGTTAAGCTTCAGCTACCAGTTGCTTGCCATAACTCTTACACATGGTTTACAGACACTATAAAGGTTACATATATGGAGGTTAATAAAATTCGGCATAAATAGAAAATCCCATTGCCATTCACCAGAGGCAAGACCTCTGCAGTTGGTGCTGAAGCCACCGGGGGCTCTGCAGCTGCAAGTGGTACAGGAGCCAGCGGGGGCTCTGCAACCAGAGTGTCGAACCGATATTTTTATCGGTTCGGTTCGGGTTTGGGTTCACGGCTTTCGGTTCAGTTCCGGTTCAGTTCCGGGGCGCAAGAAATAACGGTTCAAACTGGTTCAAACCGGTTCGAACCGGTTTGAACCGCTAAATTGAGAATATATTTTCCGCGTTGTTGTGTCAGTAGGCACTATTTAGGCCGTGAAACTAACTACTGTAAACGATCTCATTTTTGCGAGGATCTATTTTTTGAAAATTTCGCGATTCGCCTACAATTCGCGAAAAATGGGTCCCGCGAAACATTTCGGTAAAATGTAAACACATTGGAATTTATATTGAGATTCCACCGCGTCGAGAAAATTACAACAAACGAATTATTCAAAAACTTCAGCTTTGACCTAAATCGCGAAATATTGAGTCCACGAAAAATAAGTCAATTACAGTATATATAGTTTTCTTTTTTTTATCGTTGGTTCAATCCAGTTTTATTTTCAGGTACCAAAATTATAAAATTCTGTTATTTATTCCTACACAACAAGAAAAGAAAATCTACATTAACATACAAAGCGTCACGACTCAACATCCCTTCGTTTACCAGAGTCGCATACATTGTGCCTGAATCGAAATGTTTTCGCGAAGTGACGTAGGTTGCCTAAAAAACACGTGTATCGCAGTATTAGAAGTTGAACCGTGGTTTTGCCTTTGACCTAAGGAATTAATCACAGTGATTAAAACCATGAAATGTGTTTTACGGAATACGTTTCACAATATGAATATGATGGCGAGACGACTGAACTTAAGGCAATATAATTTTCAAAATGTCACGAAAGTCACAGGACAAGCGCTTCCAGTCTATATTTTATAGAAACACTAAGCGACAATCGCAATGCTTGTTTTTCTAAACAGCATTGTTTACTCTCAGGACCATGATGCGGGCGACGAATCATGCAAAAAGGAGTGGCTGAAATTGTTCACTCTAATCTATGAGCACCTTCGTACTGAGATCGAATCTCACCTAAAACAATGCAGCCATGTGAACATTTCCTTATATTGGATAAACTGGCATAGCCTGGATGTTGAGGTTTGTTCTAGACAAGATGCCGGTCCATTTAATTTGCAAATAAGCATCACCCTCGCTAATTGATGATTTTCGGTAAATAGAACAAAGGGGTATTTCGTGCTCTACTCAATTGGGAAGCTAATTAATAAACACTTTCTGCCAGTTTGCGTGTGCAATCGTCACAGTTCCACCATTCGTAAAGTGTATTTTGTTTTGGTTCAATCCACAGGCACGTAAACGTTCGGTTTACCACATAAAAAAACGCGATAATAAACTTCTATATATTTGAGAAGTCATATATGCGTGAGGAGCACATGGTTATTTAAATTAGCCTCAAAATAAAAAAATAAAAAAATTATTTGAGGCTTTCCCAAATCACCCATAACGTGTCTATAGAGGATAAAAGCGCCAAGAAAGATTTGCAGAACATCTTTCAGATAATTTGAAGGTGTATTTACTTATATATCTTTGAGGTGAGGATCGTCTATTTATGCTGCCAAATCTTCAGACAGGAATTAAGTATGTTTTTATTGTCATCGATAAATTTGACTTTATGAAGTTCACATAACTGCCTGAGACCGACACGGCAGGACGATACTCGAAAATACGCCAGCTGTTGAGTCTTCGGAAACGTGCTTTTGTTAGCTGTTTTGCAGTGTAAAATACTGGGTTGAAGGGTATGCCAAAAATCACTCTGGTAACGTGATATATCGGAAGGCAAATACACTAAATGTGCAGAAACAAGGAGATGACACGTAATTTTTCTAAATAATCCCTTACACAACACTTTACTGCAAAAAGAGATGCATAGAAATGCATAAAATGATATTCCAAATTAAACATAAATTGCGCGCAGGGCAAACGAAGATTCATAGAATCCTAATATAAATCACTTTTGGGCATCAGCTTGCCTCAGCTCGAAACGTCGCGAGATACTGCCTCGGGAGGCTAATGTTATCTTAGGTTTTACGTGCACTTGTTTTGGGACCTCACTTCACGACTCTGTTCTTTATCAGTCGTGTGCTCCAACATTTCATTAGGCTGCCGTATATCATCGCGAGACTGCTACAAATACTACACAACTTTACACCTTGGACGTCTACTGCTAGTTTTGCGAACGTCGCACCTCACCAGAAAACTGAAGTATTTAACATGGTTTGCAAGTGACGTAATCGCACTATATACTGGTTGTCATTGCGAGTTGTTGCTGAGAAAATCAAATCCGGTGGAGCAAAATGCACGCTGCAAAAGGTTCGCGCTCAGTGCAAGCTATGTATTTGAGAGGCACACATTTTTCTTGTTGGTGCATCGTCGTTAGGCAAGGCGCGAGTATCTGGCGCGACGAAAACGTGCTTTCTGGCAGGAGTGTTTTTACAAATAAAAGTTGTACCAACTACCCATCTGCCACTATCGTTTCCAGGCCACGCTTTCTAGTCTGCGCCGAAAATGCGGGGCAGATGAATCTTTACGACACAGTATGCTTTAAAACTACCCCCCTCCCCACTCTCTTTTGTTTTTTAGCCGCACCTCAAGATACTTTTTATTCCTCGGGAATTGCCTGCTCTGTATTGAGTGGTGTTCCTTCGACAATTAATTTGTGTCACTTGTTAACAGTAATTCTTCCTTGCTTTTGCTTTGCACCCAACTGTGAAGTTTAAACAAAATACAGAGCGGTCGAAACTTGGAGAACTTGAGAACGGCACTCCTGTGAGACTTAGCGCGGCTGCCAACGTTCGGCTATCCCCCTGAGGCCACTAGGATCTTTCTTTTCAGGTATCCCTCCCGTACACACTTGTAGTTCTATGTAACGTCGGACTAATACGTCACATTTAGACCCTTTAACACTTCTATTCTCGGGACAACTTTCTGAGGCAGTTCAGCAACAACGAAAACATGTTTGGGAGCCTCAATGGTGTCCATACATGTAAAATAGGTCGTACAGCATTTTTTTTTACCTTAAGTTCAATAAATACCGCTAAGATGTAATCCCTGACGTTGATAACTTGCAAGAACATCCGTTAATTTGCCCCTCCGCGAAATGGCAGACGCAGTCGAAAGAAAGAAATGAAATTGCTTTCCCCTCCTCAACTCGCAATTAGAACTATCAGCCACGTGATCTGATCCTAATATATACACCGTCAGTGTTTATCAGTCATAAGCAGGGTTTGCAAAGCATAGAGCATGGGCTGAACTTCAGATATAGTTTTAGTTGGGCTATAATGCCCGAGCCCCACTAGAGCGACAAACAGAAGAAAACGACAGCGGAAAGCCTTAAACCAGAGTATTTCGCGATTTGAAAGGCTTTGTAGAATAAAGAAGGCTATGCTCAAACACGAGCATCATGCACACGAGGGTACCATTTGCAGGCTTGTAAACACTCGTGCTAACTTCGCGAGCACCGAACAACTCAAAGCCGCATAAAGGTACCATCGCTAACATGCTGCATGTGTCTGAGGCTTGTCGCTGTCGTTTGTTTCTGTTTCTAGCTCTAGTGGGACTTGGGCCCATCATAATCTTTGAGTTGAACACGAGCCGTTACCCGAATGTTTGGCGATGCTGGTTGTCATGAACCAGAGCATTCGACTTGGGATCATGACAATCGGGTACATAATGGTGTCACGTGACTCTCAGTGCGAAGTTGTGATGTCATGTGGCGTCACGGTGTCAACAGCGTTAATAGATCTAGCGACGTCCTCAATTTGAATCGACTTAAAGCGGTGAGTCACGTGACGTCATGGGGTCACGTGATGTGACATTACTTGACAGCATGTCTTGACATCATGACGTCACGTGATGATGTGACACATGGCTAATCATAGTGCCAATAAGAAAGCGCCGCAAAACCCCATGATTTATTATACATTGCAATTCTGTACATGACGATTTGATCACTACATAGAGGAATAAATATTAAATTTATTCCTCTACGTATTGCCAAATATTAAATTTGTAATACTAACAAAAAACAAATACCATGAACCGTTTTGAACCGGTTACCGTTATATTTTTTTCCGGTTCAGTTCCGGTTCAGTTCCAAGATGGCGGCGAAGATTTCGGTTCGGTTCAGTTCCGGTTCGGCTAAAAATAACGGTTCTGTTCCGGTTTTCGGTTCGGTTCCGGTTCGACACCCTGTCTGCAACTGCTAGGGGGTCATGAGCCACCGGGGGCTCTGCAGCCGCTACGGGGCAGGAGCCACTGGAAGGGCGAGAACCCTAGGGGGGCTGGAGCCGCAGGAAGGGCTGGAGCCGCGGAGAGAGCTGCAGCCGCTGAGCTGGAGTCGGTGGGCGAGCTTCTATGTCGGCCCACGGTATGTCGACCCACTCCAGATTTTTCCACTCTTCATCAGCCATCACGGAGGCAGCCACAACTGGGGCAGCCTCCGCAGGTGCCGCCGATAGGGAAGCAGGCACTGCCACAACGCTCTGCAAGGCCTGCTATCTCTAAACAAGCCACATGACCCCTGAATGTCATTACAAATATGCTAATCCACATGCAGAACATGGGCAGACACGTATTTGAAATGGTCAGAAACAGAAAGTACAGCGAGTATAGCATGCTAGTTTTTGTGGTCATTTTATCTTGATGATGTCCTTTAGGAGAGCAGTTAATGTCCTTTGAGAACCAGTCGTGCTCGCTGTTACGGTATCATGTGCAGAACACCAGAAAACAGGAAGTTCAACTTTAACCTGCAGATGTGACACGGTGCGGCGAAGCCATTGCGCCGGTGTCGTCATGCGCTGCCTTTATCCCATCTGTGGTTTGGGGTCAATAGGCTTCCGTTGCATTCTTTAAACATGACTAATGTCTTTCACAATGCATGTTACATCCTGGCAGTTCGAGCTCCGAACGACGTGCATATTATTTTTGCTGTAAGGAAAACACTTCTCTTTTCTCGCAAACACCTGCTATTTATGAACGGTATTTGTAAAAATATCAATGTGCTCGAAATTTGAAGATTCGTTTGGCATAACCAGAACGCGGAGTTCCAAAAGTACAGCAGACGTGTCCAGCCACTTCTCTTAGCGTGATGGTAAAAATTTGCATTTAGGGCGCCAGACTAAGTGTTAAAATGAAATGCTTATCACTGGCGTGTAGGCACGGATGACCCACCTTGTTTTTCGCGCTTCAGTCTATGCTTCATCTCCGACCATATCTGAAGTGCTCGGCACCCAGCTAGCTGCTCAGAGTAACAACCTGGGTGTTGTTTTTTCGGCGGTCGGAAGTTTCGTCTGTATCTAGTCCGTACAGACATGAAAATGACTTATAGCGGCTAGTGGGGGTGGACATCAGCTCCCGCCTGCTAATCTGCTGTGATGGATGGACAGTATACACAAAACTGTTTTAGAGCAGCTTGCAATTTTCTAAAAGCCGCAAACTTGTCCTGAGCTTTTATTTGCCGACACATAAGGCAG
Source organism: Ixodes scapularis (assembly GCF_016920785.2). Classification (NCBI taxonomy): domain Eukaryota; kingdom Metazoa; phylum Arthropoda; class Arachnida; order Ixodida; family Ixodidae; genus Ixodes; species Ixodes scapularis. The sequence goes on from NW_024610170.1 coordinate 43,853, forward strand.
GGACACGACGTGTGTAGCCTGATGCTCTACTGTGTCACTCACGCCCACGACGGCTGCCGTGCGCCTGCTAAACGTTTTTTTTTTTTTTTTTTGCCTCAAATTATTTTAATAACAACTCATCTCACTGCAAGCGCGAGAAGGCATGATCACGGTGCGTTTTTGGACTGCTCCTAAACCAGCCGGTGCGTCCGACTCTCCAGCGTCTGACGTTACCATGATCCGCGCTAGAACGTCCGCCGTATGTTTAGAAGTCCTCCTACCGGGTACGTCCGCCGTATATTTAGGCACAGCGATGTACTACGTCAAAACTTTAGCATTAGTGAAACCTAATCCGTCCGCCCTAGTGCTAGCAGAAGCTGGAGGTAGAACATGCGCGTGCAATAAATATGCACGTAACGTCATTCCCGGTCGTATCTCTAGTTTACGTTCTACAAGCTTTGGGGTCGCCGTCTGAGTTGCACACCACAGAATTCGTAGTTCGAGGGAACTAGTAAATAGAAATAACCTTCAGTACCCAGCAATGGCGACACTTTGCATTATATGCTCGGATGTTAGCCACTGCTAACCAGGCGCACACGAAGTGTGGGAAATATTCAAATTCAAATTCGTTTATTTTTGCCACAAACGGTACATTCGTGACAGGGCCGCTGGAAAAAAAGCCGCAGATCTGCAGCTTGACGAGTCCCAGCGCCCCAGAACAAGGTAAAAGCGGCACCGGCACACACAGACAAAAAAGAAGGAATATGCGCACACATACATAGGCATACACATATAGCGAGGATAAACACGAGAAAAACATAAAGAATTCAACTTCGCAATCAACAGTATACAAAAAAGCGGTGGTTACTTATTATAAAGCTTTTTGAATGGAACAATGACTAACGGAGTGCATTTCAATATCACGGGAAAACGGGGTGTGTAATAAAAGTGGTAACTGGTGGCGATATCTTTGTGGACCAAAATTTTTATCCTTGAAAAGGGAATACGCCAGGGGGGCCTACGTTGGGATGGATATACAGACTCGTTTGCTTCTAGATTACCAAGATCTAAAGAAGTGACATTATTTTCTCTTACGGATCGTTGATAATTAGCTATCAGTCTATGTGCATACAAACTGGTTATATCAATGACTTTATGTTTTTCAAAAAGAGGAAGGGAATGATAGTCACGTGGAACATTTTCGATTATCCTGAATGCCTTTTTCTGTAATAGGCGTAATTTGTTAATGTTGCCCTTTGTAGTCGAACCCCATACCAGGTGGGAGTAGCAGAGCACAGGGTAAAACAGAGCATTGTAAATTAGTTTTTAATATTTACCGGAAGTATGTGCCTGAATTTATTCAGTATTCCGACAACTTTGCATAGCTTTTTATGAACATAGGCAACATGATTATTCCAGGACATGTTACAAGAAAATATTACTCCCAACGTCTTTATACTATCGACGCACTCTATCGCACAATCCCCCCCAAACAAATCGCGTGACAACCTAATGCGTGGTCCTGGACACTGAAATAAAACTGCCTTTGGTTTTGATGTGTTAATAACAAGGGAATTCATAACTACCCACGATTTTAATTTATTTAAAAAATAATTCGCTTTGAAAGTGAGCACCCCTTCCCTAGAATCAGAAAAAAATATGCTGGTATCATCCGCGTATATAACAAATTTAGCAGTCCTTTTAATATTTACAATATCATTAACATAAGTGATAAACAATAATGGGCCCAGAATACCTACGTGAGGGACCCCGGAACTAATGCATTGCATAGAAGATCTGTTATTATTAATTTGAACGTATTGGGAACGGTACTGTAAATAGGACGAAATGAGTGCTAATGGAACTCCTCGAATACCATAACAATCTAATTTATCTAGAAGAGTTCTGTGATTTGTCCGGTCAAATGCTTTACTGAAATCTACAAAGATCCCCAACGTTAAAAGTTTACTCTCGAAATTTTCTAATATTGTCTCTTTTTGTACTAATAGAGCAGTTTCTGTAGACCTACACCTTCTGAAACCGAATTGCGAGTCCGTCAACACAGAATATTTTCCAAAAAAGTTTAATAGTCGAGAATATATTATCTTTTCTATTGGTTTCGAAAATACAGGAGGAATCGATATGGGGCGATAATTACTCTTGTCATTTTTATCCCCACATTTATAGAGGACAGAAGCTTTAGCCACTTGCATGTTTTTAGGAAATATACTAGATGATAATATGAGATTATACAAATGAGTTATGCATGGTAATATCAAATCTAGTACAAATTTAACAGGTTTGATTAAGAGGTCATCACAATCACGACTACGGCTATTTTTCATATTCATGAACACCGAGGACACTTCTGCAGTATCTGTTGGATTCAATCAATCAATCAATCAATCAATGTTTATTTTTCTCTTGTGCTAACCAGTCTTGTACACGTTACTAAAAAAGTAATCGATTACAATCACTATTACTCTTGGCTGAAAAGTATTCGATTAGATTACTTGATTACTCGACGGCAAAAGTAATTGGACATTACTTAAAGAAGTAATCGTTACTTTTCCGATTACTATATTGTTTGAAGACACATCTTTAGCGCTCATAACAATGAACTACTTCCAACCTATATTTCACATTTGCACAAGTATTGAAGAATAAAAACTGGCTCGGACTTCGTGGTCGTTGCACCTTCACTATGCGGACACAATTAAGCATAGAATTCGTTTGAAGACGTTTAATAATTTGGGCGTTCGCCAGTGTGTTTTTGTGTGTGTGTGGGGGGGGGGGGAGCGGAGGGGGTTCTAGATCTTGTTAAGCTTACGCAAGGGTTGTCGCTCAAAGTTCGGGTCGCTCATTTTATTATTCACATCTGGATGAGCTCGCATGTTATACAAAAGAGCAGCAGCTGCAGGATTTGAAACGATCATGTGTAGTATCCATAAGCGGGAGAGATCGCCCCGACCACTTCTCAACTCGAAACATTGCTTGTCACAAAGACCACGTAGGGGAAATATTTCAACCGCCTTTGTTATATTTCGCATCCGCTTTAGGCATTCTTCGGTTCTGGTTCTCCTACGGGCTGCGAGTAGGTACCATAAGCAGGATTTTTGTTATTTTTTATTTCTGTGTGTGTGTGCGTGAGGGTGCTAGTTTTAACGAAGGACTCACAAAGCTACATTCTGCTTCCTCAAACTTCGCCCTGAATGGCCTTTGTCACGCACTGTGGCTTGCCTAAGGCTTCCTACTCCCAGTCCGAGGTCGAAAAAAAAAAAAAGGACATTCCACAGAAACTGTACATAGAAAGAGATTGACCTCGCTTCCTACAGCTCCGCAAAAATCTTTCTTTTTTCCGTCGGAAAAAAAAAAAAAGCAAATTTTATTTTTGTCATTGCATAAAAAAAGGCGTGTGCCGGGAATAAACGAATTTGAATTTGAATATTTCCCACACTTCGTGTGCGCCTGGTTAGCAGTGGCTAACATCCGAGCATATAATGCAAAGTGTCGCCATTGCTGGGTACTGAAGGTTATTTCTATTTACTAGTTCCCTCGAACTACGAATTCTGTGGTGTGCAACTCAGACGGCGACCCCAAAGCTTGTAGAACGTAAACTAGAGATACGACCGGGAATGACGTTACGTGCATATTTATTGCACGCGCATGTTCTACCTCCAGCTTCTGCTAGCACTAGGGCGGACGGATTAGGTTTCACTAATGCTAAAGTTTTGACGTAGTACATCGCTGTGCCTAAATATACGGCGGACGTACCCGGTAGGAGGACTTCTAAACATACGGCGGACGTTCTAGCGCGGATCATGGTAACGTCAGACGCTGGAGAGTCGGACGCACCGGCTGGTTTAGGAGCAGTCCAAAAACGCACCGTGATCATGCCTTCTCGCGCTTGCAGTGAGATGAGTTGTTATTAAAATAATTTGAGGCAAAAAAAAAAAAAAAAAACGTTTAGCAGGCGCACGGCAGCCGTCGTGGGCGTGAGTGACACAGTAGAGCATCAGGCTACACACGTCGTGTCCCTGCCTTATGTGTCGGCAAATAAAAGCTCAGGACAAGTTTGCGGCTTTTAGAAAATTGCAAGCTGCTCTAAAACAGTTTTGTGTATACTGTCCATCCATCACAGCAGATTAGCAGGCGGGAGCTGATGTCCACCCCCACTAGCCGCTATAAGTCATTTTCATGTCTGTACGGACTAGATACAGACGAAACTTCCGACCGCCGAAAAAACAACACCCAGGTTGTTACTCTGAGCAGCTAGCTGGGTGCCGAGCACTTCAGATATGGTCGGAGATGAAGCATAGACTGAAGCGCGAAAAACAAGGTGGGTCATCCGTGCCTACACGCCAGTGATAAGCATTTCATTTTAACACTTAGTCTGGCGCCCTAAATGCAAATTTTTACCATCACGCTAAGAGAAGTGGCTGGACACGTCTGCTGTACTTTTGGAACTCCGCGTTCTGGTTATGCCAAACGAATCTTCAAATTTCGAGCACATTAATATTTTTACAAATACCGTTCATAAATAGCAGGTGTTTGCGAGAAAAGAGAAGTGTTTTCCTTACAGCAAAAATAATGTGCACGTCGTTCGGAGCTCGAACTGCCAGGATGTAACATGCATTGTGAAAGACATTAGTCATGTTTAAAGAATGCAACGGAAGCCTATTGACCCCAAACCACAGATGGGATAAAGGCAGCGCATGACGACACCGGCGCAATGGCTTCGCCGCACCGTGTCACATCTGCAGGTTAAAGTTGAACTTCCTGTTTTCTGGTGTTCTGCACATGATACCGTAACAGCGAGCACGACTGGTTCTCAAAGGACATTAACTGCTCTCCTAAAGGACATCATCAAGATAAAATGACCACAAAAAACTAGCATGCTATACTCGCTGTACTTTCTGTTTCTGACCATTTCAAATACGTGTCTGCCCATGTTCTGCATGTGGATTAGCATATTTGTAATGACATTCAGGGGTCATGTGGCTTGTTTAGAGATAGCAGGCCTTGCAGAGCGTTGTGGCAGTGCCTGCTTCCCTATCGGCGGCACCTGCGGAGGCTGCCCCAGTTGTGGCTGCCTCCGTGATGGCTGATGAAGAGTGGAAAAATCTGGAGTGGGTCGACATACCGTGGGCCGACATAGAAGCTCGCCCACCGACTCCAGCTCAGCGGCTGCAGCTCTCTCCGCGGCTCCAGCCCTTCCTGCGGCTCCAGCCCCCCTAGGGTTCTCGCCCTTCCAGTGGCTCCTGCCCCGTAGCGGCTGCAGAGCCCCCGGTGGCTCATGACCCCCTAGCAGTTGCAGACAGGGTGTCGAACCGGAACCGAACCGAAAACCGGAACAGAACCGTTATTTTTAGCCGAACCGGAACTGAACCGAACCGAAATCTTCGCCGCCATCTTGGAACTGAACCGGAACTGAACCGGAAAAAAATATAACGGTAACCGGTTCAAAACGGTTCATGGTATTTGTTTTTTGTTAGTATTACAAATTTAATATTTGGCAATACGTAGAGGAATAAATTTAATATTTATTCCTCTATGTAGTGATCAAATCGTCATGTACAGAATTGCAATGTATAATAAATCATGGGGTTTTGCGGCGCTTTCTTATTGGCACTATGATTAGCCATGTGTCACATCATCACGTGACGTCATGATGTCAAGACATGCTGTCAAGTAATGTCACATCACGTGACCCCATGACGTCACGTGACTCACCGCTTTAAGTCGATTCAAATTGAGGACGTCGCTAGATCTATTAACGCTGTTGACACCGTGACGCCACATGACATCACAACTTCGCACTGAGAGTCACGTGACACCATTATGTACCCGATTGTCATGATCCCAAGTCGAATGCTCTGGTTCATGACAACCAGCATCGCCAAACATTCGGGTAACGGCTCGTGTTCAACTCAAAGATTATGATGGGCCCAAGTCCCACTAGAGCTAGAAACAGAAACAAACGACAGCGACAAGCCTCAGACACATGCAGCATGTTAGCGATGGTACCTTTATGCGGCTTTGAGTTGTTCGGTGCTCGCGAAGTTAGCACGAGTGTTTACAAGCCTGCAAATGGTACCCTCGTGTGCATGATGCTCGTGTTTGAGCATAGCCTTCTTTATTCTACAAAGCCTTTCAAATCGCGAAATACTCTGGTTTAAGGCTTTCCGCTGTCGTTTTCTTCTGTTTGTCGCTCTAGTGGGGCTCGGGCATTATAGCCCAACTAAAACTATATCTGAAGATCAGCCCATGCTCTATGCTTTGCAAACCCTGCTTATGACTGATAAACACTGACGGTGTATATATTAGGATCAGATCACGTGGCTGATAGTTCTAATTGCGAGTTGAGGAGGGGAAAGCAATTTCATTTCTTTCTTTCGACTGCGTCTGCCATTTCGCGGAGGGGCAAATTAACGGATGTTCTTGCAAGTTATCAACGTCAGGGATTACATCTTAGCGGTATTTATTGAACTTAAGGTAAAAAAAAAATGCTGTACGACCTATTTTACATGTATGGACACCATTGAGGCTCCCAAACATGTTTTCGTTGTTGCTGAACTGCCTCAGAAAGTTGTCCCGAGAATAGAAGTGTTAAAGGGTCTAAATGTGACGTATTAGTCCGACGTTACATAGAACTACAAGTGTGTACGGGAGGGATACCTGAAAAGAAAGATCCTAGTGGCCTCAGGGGGATAGCCGAACGTTGGCAGCCGCGCTAAGTCTCACAGGAGTGCCGTTCTCAAGTTCTCCAAGTTTCGACCGCTCTGTATTTTGTTTAAACTTCACAGTTGGGTGCAAAGCAAAAGCAAGGAAGAATTACTGTTAACAAGTGACACAAATTAATTGTCGAAGGAACACCACTCAATACAGAGCAGGCAATTCCCGAGGAATAAAAAGTATCTTGAGGTGCGGCTAAAAAACAAAAGAGAGTGGGGAGGGGGGTAGTTTTAAAGCATACTGTGTCGTAAAGATTCATCTGCCCCGCATTTTCGGCGCAGACTAGAAAGCGTGGCCTGGAAACGATAGTGGCAGATGGGTAGTTGGTACAACTTTTATTTGTAAAAACACTCCTGCCAGAAAGCACGTTTTCGTCGCGCCAGATACTCGCGCCTTGCCTAACGACGATGCACCAACAAGAAAAATGTGTGCCTCTCAAATACATAGCTTGCACTGAGCGCGAACCTTTTGCAGCGTGCATTTTGCTCCACCGGATTTGATTTTCTCAGCAACAACTCGCAATGACAACCAGTATATAGTGCGATTACGTCACTTGCAAACCATGTTAAATACTTCAGTTTTCTGGTGAGGTGCGACGTTCGCAAAACTAGCAGTAGACGTCCAAGGTGTAAAGTTGTGTAGTATTTGTAGCAGTCTCGCGATGATATACGGCAGCCTAATGAAATGTTGGAGCACACGACTGATAAAGAACAGAGTCGTGAAGTGAGGTCCCAAAACAAGTGCACGTAAAACCTAAGATAACATTAGCCTCCCGAGGCAGTATCTCGCGACGTTTCGAGCTGAGGCAAGCTGATGCCCAAAAGTGATTTATATTAGGATTCTATGAATCTTCGTTTGCCCTGCGCGCAATTTATGTTTAATTTGGAATATCATTTTATGCATTTCTATGCATCTCTTTTTGCAGTAAAGTGTTGTGTAAGGGATTATTTAGAAAAATTACGTGTCATCTCCTTGTTTCTGCACATTTAGTGTATTTGCCTTCCGATATATCACGTTACCAGAGTGATTTTTGGCATACCCTTCAACCCAGTATTTTACACTGCAAAACAGCTAACAAAAGCACGTTTCCGAAGACTCAACAGCTGGCGTATTTTCGAGTATCGTCCTGCCGTGTCGGTCTCAGGCAGTTATGTGAACTTCATAAAGTCAAATTTATCGATGACAATAAAAACATACTTAATTCCTGTCTGAAGATTTGGCAGCATAAATAGAAGATCCTCACCTCAAAGATATATAAGTAAATACACCTTCAAATTATCTGAAAGATGTTCTGCAAATCTTTCTTGGCGCTTTTATCCTCTATAGACACGTTATGGGTGATTTGGGAAAGCCTCAAATAATTTTTTTATTTTTTTATTTTGAGGCTAATTTAAATAACCATGTGCTCCTCACGCATATATGACTTCTCAAATATATAGAAGTTTATTATCGCGTTTTTTTATGTGGTAAACCGAACGTTTACGTGCCTGTGGATTGAACCAAAACAAAATACACTTTACGAATGGTGGAACTGTGACGATTGCACACGCAAACTGGCAGAAAGTGTTTATTAATTAGCTTCCCAATTGAGTAGAGCACGAAATACCCCTTTGTTCTATTTACCGAAAATCATCAATTAGCGAGGGTGATGCTTATTTGCAAATTAAATGGACCGGCATCTTGTCTAGAACAAACCTCAACATCCAGGCTATGCCAGTTTATCCAATATAAGGAAATGTTCACATGGCTGCATTGTTTTAGGTGAGATTCGATCTCAGTACGAAGGTGCTCATAGATTAGAGTGAACAATTTCAGCCACTCCTTTTTGCATGATTCGTCGCCCGCATCATGGTCCTGAGAGTAAACAATGCTGTTTAGAAAAACAAGCATTGCGATTGTCGCTTAGTGTTTCTATAAAATATAGACTGGAAGCGCTTGTCCTGTGACTTTCGTGACATTTTGAAAATTATATTGCCTTAAGTTCAGTCGTCTCGCCATCATATTCATATTGTGAAACGTATTCCGTAAAACACATTTCATGGTTTTAATCACTGTGATTAATTCCTTAGGTCAAAGGCAAAACCACGGTTCAACTTCTAATACTGCGATACACGTGTTTTTTAGGCAACCTACGTCACTTCGCGAAAACATTTCGATTCAGGCACAATGTATGCGACTCTGGTAAACGACGGGATGTTGAGTCGTGACGCTTTGTTTGTTAATGTAGATTTTCTTTTCTTGTTGTGTAGGAATAAATAACAGAATTTTATAATTTTGGTACCTGAAAATAAAACTGGATTGAACCAACGATAAAAAAAAGAAAACTATATATACTGTAATTGACTTATTTTTCGTGGACTCAATATTTCGCGATTTAGGTCAAAGCTGAAGTTTTTGAATAATTCGTTTGTTGTAATTTTCTCGACGCGGTGGAATCTCAATATAAATTCCAATGTGTTTACATTTTACCGAAATGTTTCGCGGGACCCATTTTTCGCGAATTGTAGGCGAATCGCGAAATTTTCAAAAAATAGATCCTCGCAAAAATGAGATCGTTTACAGTAGTTAGTTTCACGGCCTAAATAGTGCCTACTGACACAACAACGCGGAAAATATATTCTCAATTTAGCGGTTCAAACCGGTTCGAACCGGTTTGAACCAGTTTGAACCGTTATTTCTTGCGCCCCGGAACTGAACCGGAACTGAACCGAAAGCCGTGAACCCAAACCCGAACCGAACCGATAAAAATATCGGTTCGACACTCTGGTTGCAGAGCCCCCGCTGGCTCCTGTACCACTTGCAGCTGCAGAGCCCCCGGTGGCTTCAGCACCAACTGCAGAGGTCTTGCCTCTGGTGAATGGCAATGGGATTTTCTATTTATGCCGAATTTTATTAACCTCCATATATGTAACCTTTATAGTGTCTGTAAACCATGTGTAAGAGTTATGGCAAGCAACTGGTAGCTGAAGCTTAACACAGAGTTGATGAAAAAGTATTTTGTAGGCATGAACACATAAATTGCTGCACAGTTGGCTCTTGCATCATCCTGCCAATTTACTACTACGTTCCGAAAGTATGGGGACGGGCCACAATAGATAACACATTTTACAATATTGCGAAATGTGTTTTATGTATAGCTAACGACACACTTAGGATTGTCACATAGCGTGAATGGTTAGAAGTGGCAGGTCAGTGCAAGCAGACAACCTATTTTGTAGAAAATGGTTAATTGCCACGGGCGAAGAGCGTCATGTCGCAGTTGACGTAGCTAATGAACATTACATTTTACGAAAACTAGGAAACTCTGGTACTGAAACCTTGCAGATGAATAAGCAGATGGACGGTAACAAAAATAAGACCAGTTTTTGCATTTTTAACTGGCACCGGCGTTTCACAAAAAAGGTGCACGTCTTTAACTTTGCGTTCGTTCTCACTGTGACGGGGAGGTTGTCTTTGGCAAAATATCTGCCTTCAGCAAAACGCCTGTACCACTTGACGTAAGAAGTGGTCATGGCTTTGTTACAATGCACCTGCTAAATCATTAGCAACGTCTTAGTAGATTTGCCTAGAGTTTTTTTTTCCCTTTTAATCGAACAGACTTGCCAAACTGCCATTTGTAAAGAGACAGGCACACGTGAAAGTGATATTTCGATCTTGTCATTTCATTTGCCTGTTGTCTTTTCTTGACTGCAGTGGAATATCTAAATCACGTAGACAGTCATTCTGTATTTTGACATGGCATGTGTGTCACTTAAGGCCTTTAATTTTACAGAGATGAAGTAGCTGCAATCGTGACTCAAAACTCGTTCACCCACCTAGCACACTTAGCTACGGCACCCGCTGCCTGACGCCTGCTGCAAGTTCATATTCGCCCCAGTATCCACGCCTGTATTGGCTTCCGCCCTTTGAGATCGCCTCCCTTTTGCCTTTCACCTTCAGTATTTCTCCCCTCTCAGCAGCGCACTTCCCTTTTCACGGTTTTGTCCGCAAAAGCACGCGGTCGTAGGTCTGCGTGTGACAGAAGCCGTAAAAAAATATGAAGGAAGATCCATTGGCAAACCCTCAAGGAATGCGTTAGCATGACCCTGGGGAAATGCCGAACATGCCCCCTTTTGGGAAACGCTTACACAGAACCCATCCCGAAGCAACAAAAAAAAGGCAGCAAAAAATAGAGGAAGCAAAGGAGAAAGCCGAAAGAGAAAAGGAAAGGGTCAGCCTTAGCATTTCCCAAAGGGGGACGTGTGCGGCGTTCCCGAAGGGTCATGCTAACAGGTTCACCCAAGGATCGGTAATGGATCTTCCTGTCTTCAGTATACCTAACAGCTAATAGATGCGGAGTGAAGCAGTCGAGTGAAGGGTCAGGTTTTCTTTCTGGAGTGATATGCTCTGCCCCCCTTATCCCGTCAGTGATGCTAACTTGCATTTATACAGTGGCTAAGATGCTTTATACACCTGACATCCTGGTCATTGCCTATCGAAGAAGTACCATAAGATCCCAAGAAAAATCCCTCCCTCGAAAAATAGCTTGTGGTTGATTTTGGCCTAATTTTCTTTCTTCTAATGGCCAGGGTAGGCCCAACTTTGGCACACCGAAAGCTAACCCATGCCTTAATTTAATCTACAATGCTCTCTGTGCAGCTGGTGTAAAAACTTTTATAAGATCAAATTTCGCCAGCCACAGCGATACTAGTTTTGTTATGGTGTGATCAAAATAGGTACTATTTTCATATTAATAGCGCAAAAAAGACGGGACAAAAAGACGAAGACGCACACAGGGCAGGCGTTAACTGGCAACTAAACTTTATTGAATGCTTCCAACATTGCTATCGCCCTGCACGCGCGTAATCTCGTCTCAACAAATGCACGGCGTACCGCCAAAACAGTAGATACAGCCCGCTCACCGTCTGTTAAAAAAAGTTAGGAAAACAGCGACATCACCCCGCCACATAACCCGAACGAGGAAAGGAAAAAGCGCCGTCTTAATATTTACAAGCTAGACAGTGTTAATGAAGCTGTACTCTTTCGGTTGCATATACACCGATGTGACGCTGATGCAAATGCCTTTGTCGCAAGCATGTATATTCGCCGCCTCCAGTAACTCTCTTTGCAATCTTCCTTTGCTGCGTCCTTCCACCTGCGCACCATCCAGCATAGAAGAACAACCACAAGTTTTACAATGCCCCTGCAAGTGAGAACCGTAATTGTTGCCAAGAGGAGCCGCATGTTCTCGAAGTCTATCATTTAAGCGTCATTAACGCTATCTAGATATTAACACGGAGCTTTTTCCTTTCCTCCTTCGGTTTGTGCGGCAGGGTGATGTAGCTGTTTTGCAAACTTTTTGAACAAGCAGTGGGCGGACTGTATCTACTGTTTTGACGGTACGCCATGTTTTTGTTGAGACGAGACTACGCGCGTGGACGGTGATAGCAAAGTTGGAAGCATTTAATAAACTTTAGTTGCCAGTTAGCGCCTGTCCTGTGTGCTTCTTCGCCTTTTCGTTCCGTCTGTTTAGCGCTATTCTTAATATGAATGTCAATTACCCACTTGCTCAGCAGACCATGCTCTAAGGTACTACTTCAGTGCATAAAAAATGAAAGAATGCTATTCATACTTATGTGCAGGTACACCTGGGAAACAACATACTTGTTCCGTTACCAAACTTTTTAACTGACATAAAGACCCCGAACTATTCGAAGTTCTGCAAAGAAATGAGCAAGGTCATCTGGACGACCACTGAGCTTCAGGATAGAAGTGTTACAGGGACTGTATCACGTCGATACATCAAGTGTGGCGGGACTGCAAAGCGTGGACTGACACCGACGAAGCTTCAGGCATTTGGAAGTGTGCTAATGTAGTTCACTCACACTCAACTGTCAAATCAATATTCCTTCACCCTGTTCGACTTGCAAAGGAAATGTCCAAGGAAAGACGTATTGCACCTCATAAATTTCTATCTCCTTTAGAATTGATGCAATGGCTGTGTAATTTGTGCTAGAGGGCTGCCCCGGAATATTGAAGCGGTGCAGTATAAACTGGAAATTTTGATCTTCCAAGACTGCTTGTCAACTTGTAGCACGATACCTGTGAGGCTTAAGTGATAATCTTGTACCCTTAGAAAACGAGGGTGACAAAAAAAAATACACGGCAGGACGAGGTTGTACTCGCAACTTAATAATTTACTAGAAGAAACGGCATTAAAAAACTGCAAAGTAGCTCGATAGATTAACACGTATGACCACACTTGCCAACCGGGTATCATGTGTTGTCGTCTCTTGGAAAGACAACAACATAGTTACAGTAGCGTCCAACTTTATTGGTGTGGGGACGACGGATAGAGAGATAAGACAAGAAGACCCTTGAGCAGGTTTCTGTCACCCAGCCCGAAGTCATTACCAAATATAACAAGAGCATGGGCGGTGTTGATAAGTTGGATTTCCTTCTCAGGTTGCAGCGAACCAAGATCAAGTTAAAAAATAGACACCGAGAACCATATTTCTATTCGTTGACGTGACGCTGCGTAATTCATGGATTGAGAATCTCCGAGACCATGACGCAACACCAAGCTCGAAGATGCTTGACCTGACGCACTTCCGGCTGGAGGTTTCGGAAGCCCTCATTACATCGGTCCCTAACAAACGAAAGCGCGGAAGACCATCGTTTTAAAGACAGGTGACGCTTGAAGCTCCCCTACAGCAGCAGCCGCGAATACATCGTCTTTGTGCAGATGCCCGCTATGACCGCGTAGACCACTCGCCAGAGGCCCGCTACCAAGTAGAGCAATCGCGATGCAAACTGAAGAAGTGCAAAGGACGGTCAAGCGTATTTTGCAGCAAGTACTATCTCCTTCTTTGCATAAGGAGAGACAAAATTGGTTCTATGCGTTCCACAACTGAGAAGATAAGCATCTCAGAGGATTGCTACAATGATGTTTGTACACAATTGTGTACATACATCTACCTTCTGTATGTTTCCTTTTTACTCTCGAAAACAGGTATGTTTCCTTCAGTTAGGTGTCTTGAAACATCTTTTTTAACTACATGCCTTTCTTTCTAAAATGGCGATCAGCGTTTGCAAGGGTTAAAATCTATCTTTAGTCACACATCAAAGATCGATTCCATCAGCCAGTCTAGTAAAGTGCACTATTGACATGATGCGTCACGGAAACTTCATTATTTCCTTACGGGTCACAACCCTGCTGAGAGTATGTGCGAATAGAGCACGAGCTATTGCGACATTGCGACCTCTCCAGTGTACTATCGCCTGCCTCCCGTAGAATAAACTTATGAACGTGAAGCATGCACCTACAAGTTTGTGAGATGGGACTATTATATTCTCATGACGTAGTACTTGAACGGCTTTGTGCCACCTTGTAACTGAACAACCTTATGATACCAAAGAGCAGTCTTGAGCAGCAGACTGCTCTTTGAAAAGCAGAGTCATTGCTGCTAGAATGTAGCTACTATTTTATTGCAGTAGTCAATTTTCACTCATTTTAGTGATTCATATTCAAGTTTTGTGATATGCCGGTTTTGAGCCAAGTACCTTATTTTCGAATGCAGACATCTATGTTCTATAGCTATGTTCTATGTTCACAGCTATGTTCTATGTTCTATGTGGGTCGCATGGTGAGCAACCCCATGCCGGAAAAGTTTGCTAATGCCGCAGCCAGGGATGTAACCAAGTTTATGAATGAGAAGATCCCTTAGATGAGGAGTCTTGAAACTGGGAGGTGCATTATGTTTCTATCATATCTTCTCAAAGCAGCATGCATCTGTTACCTTCTCGCAGGCTTCATTGTATGTTGCCTTCTGCACGCTGCCAGCATTTGGCAAATTCTGTAACTACGCAGTATATGCGTATAGTTACAGCATATTAACTGTCCAAACCACTTGCAGCAGAGAATGCCTCAGTAACTCATAGGACACAGCTAGTCGTTGAGTATCCCAAGTATGGAATCGGACATAGTCAACATAGCCGCAGTTCTGTTCCTTTGCAAAGTAAAAATACAAGCTCCTAAATATATTCTACCATAACTTCCCCGTCGATAATGGTTGCACTGCACATGTTTCCTAATGTTCACCTTTGAGGAAAATACAATCTTAGTGGATCCATATTTCTGACCAGTCCAAAATGCCTCCTGCAAAGCCTTGTCGGGCGGCTTTGGCCCCCTTTTGCTGCAGCATTAAATACTTAATTTGTAAATAAATAAAGAGTGGTGTTTTATAACGGGAAAAGTTATTGTTCCTTGTATCAAGCTAAATATAAACACTTATATCCCATGAAGTAATTTAACGTATATTGGTGCTCCTAAGAAAACTGCAGAGCAAAACTGGAGCAAAAAAAAAATGCTGAACCAGACTTTCACGTAGTTCAACAACTCTACTCAAGTTACTGTAGTTTAATTACTTTTCGTAGTATTTTTGTAACTTTCACCTGTAAGTATTAATGTGGGCTAGTTGGTTAAACCTACTTAAAATATATAAAGAGCGAGACTCATGAGGACGTGCACAAGTCGGAATAAAAACAAACCAATTAGTGGTTAGTTGTAGATAGAGCAGGATCTCAGACTGTCAGAAGCGAGCAACATTAGTGCAACATTGTTACACCGAAGATACAAGAAATTCAGCCAGCGCAGCACGACTGCTAACCGGGGGTCTTTCACATGCATCACGAGTAGTGTTACACGATCGCACGATGCTCACCCAGATCGAAACGGGCAGGGGCGGGGATTGAACCCAGGATCACTGGATTTTGCAGCGCGAGCTTTCTCACCACGTGCTCCGAGGTGGAGTGCGATAACACACTCGGCCACCAATCAATCAAGACAAGATGGTCCGATACTCATAATTGTCGTTTCAATGAAGACTCAAAAGGAAGAGAAGTGGGAGAAGCTACACTAGACATAAATGACAAAAACAAAGGAATGGAATATAAAGAACAAAATAAATTAAAGAAAAAGCACTGATACTGCACGAGGCATGATGCTACAGCAAAATTGGGATTTTGAGCAATTTTCGCAGCACCTGAAAACGAATTTTTGAGCACTTTCGAGAACACAAAACTGGCTTTTGGAGCAGGTTGGATCACATAAGCATTAAATTAATACCCCTTTGAGCACTTGAATATCACGCTCCAAAGTAGTTTTGAGCATGCTGTTATAAAATTTGAAGATCACAATAATTTTTCTAATAAACTTTTTACAGTTTGCAAATCTCCTACCAAGTGGGTTTTTTTTTTCGGTATAAACCACCTTGTAACGCTGATATTCACAAGCTTAACTACAAAACATCTATCACGTCCGGGTTGGGTATTTTGAAATCCTACCCATTAAAACGGGGCGGAGCCAAGAAAAAAACAAACACAAGCAAAACAAAAACATGTCGACGCCTATTGGTCCAACGTGACTATGACGCCATTGGCTTTTCCTTTTAGCGGCAACAGCCTTTTTTTTTAATTAAAAATTTGCAGCAATAGGCACTTGCACGGCGTGCAGTAATGGTTAATATAGTTCGCAATGCTTTTAATTAAGAACAAATGTCGTTGCGCTAACATTAAATAACGTCCAAAGATTCAACTGCAAGGTCGCACGGTTTACCCAGACGACGCGGAGTTGGCGGAGTCGCGGACGGACGTGTTTACGCTGTTGTGCGCGCGAGTTTCCGGTCGGACCTCGCACGCTTCCAAAGGTTTGTGGTTTCTTCATGTCATTGTGTTTTTATAATCTCCAGCATCTCCGCGCAATGAAACACACCGTACTCAAAAATGCCAGTGTGAGTTTGATGGGGGCGATACTGTTTGTATTGTCCGCCCAGCTAGCAAAGCCTTTAAGTTTGCATTTATAACGTGAAATGTCGTGTTTGAAAGGTACAATACCAGGCTAGCTGAACCAGTCCCTCACAAACTGTTGTCTAGACTGGTCCTCGGCCGCGAGTAGCACACATCCAAGAAACTGCCTTCAATAGCAGCCAACTTCGCTCAACTCGGAGACATGTCGGAAAGGTTCCGCACCGCGGGATGCTGCAACGCCGAATTTTACTGGCAGGAGTACCGCAGAGTCGCACATGATCGCTTGCGAAGGACCTAAACACGGTTATATTCGAAATATAAGATAGTCACACTTTAGGGACACTTATAAAAGACTTGGCATGTTCTTGTAAAGTATAAAATCTGCAACTTCAAAATCTGTTTCTGGAATAATGCGGGTCGACTGCATACCTCCTGAAACAGTGCAACCTCGTCTGAATATTTTAACGTACCTATGCCTTCACAGGCATGAAGCAGTCTCTCAACACGAACAATGACCGTTTTGTCACCACATCAAGTGAAAAAGGAGTTGGCTGGGCCGTTGCAGGATTCAAAAAAAAAATATTTAGAAAGCGGTAAATATATATACAAATGTGCAAATGAACTAGTCCTACTTAGTTTCTGTGGCCTTGATTTTCTGGTTCTCGTCACCGTCTTGGAGCTCTGGCGAACCAGCTGTTCACCTGCTTGGTCGTTGAATCCATGTGCTCTAACAGTGGCACCTCGATTCAACCTCTTGCGGGCACCGACCGATCTTATAATGGCTATGCCTCGGGCGCCTACCACAAGTGAAGATATTTGGGTGCACGTTCCTTCCAGTCGCTGCCAAGAGTTGCTCCTACTGGTTTCCAGTGAATTGTCGTTCCGGCTTCAGGTGCCCTGGGTCGCCACCGGGAATTCCTGCAAGGGCCTCTGGCAGACTTGTACGTAGTTCAACTACTCTACTCAAGTTACTGTAGTTGAACTACTTTCCTCAGTTGTTTAGTAGCTTTCAATTACAATTTTATTGCGGTAATTAATAGTTTACTTTAATTACTTTTCCTGGGTAACTTCTACTCAAAGAACAAATTAGTTTCGAATTTTAGTTGTTGTTTTGTCTATCAACAAACATTCTTGCACAAAAGAGATAAGATGTTGGATAATCAGCTGATATTTCCAAAGAGGGGGAAGCATGTGGCGTAGAAAGAGGGGGGAAAGAAAATGAATTTGAGAGTACAAAACCCCCCAAAATTTTGCCGAGCCCCCCCCCCCCTCCCCCCCCCCCTCTGCAACAACACTGCTACGAGGCGCGGGGAGCGAACAGGCACGACGCAAGAGAGGCCGAGTAACTGCGGGATTAGCGCCGAAGACTGGGGTTTCTTTGTGTCCCGAAGCTCAAAAAGGCTTGACCCATTCCAAGAAAGGGCTGGTTCCCGCTTCTCCCCAACGTAGAAACTCTCGCCCACTAGAGGAGGTGCACACACTGCATCCTCACTCAAAAAAGGCAACAAAATGCAGCACCTGCTCTAAAGCTCATCTGGTGCTCCAGTAGTTTTTGATGTACTCGAAGAATCGCGTGCTAAAGGGCAACGCAAAGCGGACCTTTTTTCGTTGCCTTTTGTCCGAAAACATTAAATATCCAGATCTTCTAAGATTTGAAGATAGCTCGAGAAACCTTAGTAATTCCCCCGTTTTTATATAAAAATGATAAACAAGCAGTGTTGCGAAGTACTCTAAGCACATGGTACGTAAAGAACTACTGTTTAGAAAACTTGCACTTTACCTGAGGTACATTCTGTGGTTATGTACTTGTACTTTCCGAGGAAAGTAAAACTCCCGACTTCAATGTACATTCCCCAAATTCGAAAACAATAAAATTGCGTATTGTCGTCTGAAACCGCGCTCTTTCAAGACGTCATCTGCTCATTTCTCTGGGTGAAGTAACGATGGCTGTAAGACCGACAGAAATAAGTGGCTTATAAGTTGATCGTATCAAATAGCTCTTTGAGCGAGAGTAAAACAACTACTTTGTGGCGACTTCACTTTATACAATATTTGCTGCGATTTCTGTGTAAAACGTATGCACCTCCGATTACCTCTGCAGCAATGCGTACCAGGTAAAAAACACTATATAGGGAATTAAAGGGCATGATGAAAGATTCTGTTAAAAGTACTTTTACTTTACCTTGAAATATATCGTATTTATAGTACGTTACTTTAAGTACACTGCACCCGGTGTACTTACTTTTTTACTTGAAGTACATAACCTCTGATTTACATTGTACTTTGATTCAAGCACTTTTTAGTTGTACTTTACGCAACACTGTAAACAAGAAAACACTGTCTAAAAATCAAGCTCAGGCAGTGCTAAACGTCGAAGTATAAATGACATAGTTGCGGTTCATCATTGAATAAACAAATAAGAACGTACAAAACAATTAGGCACACAGAAGCAGAACCAGCTATTAAAGCATTTCTTTGAATAAAAAACAATTTCATCCCTATCTGGCTAGCAGGATTTTGCTAGCGCGTCAAAACCTATGTACTTTCTTTTTACCATAAGAATATATAAAAGTAACTTCAAAAGTAATTCGCTACTTTTTTACGGTAATTAGTAATTTTCTTAATTACTTTTTATTTGAGCAATTTCTACTCTACTCATATTACTTTTCAGGTCACTACTCTGTAACTTAATTACTTTTTTTTAGTAACTTGTACATGTCTGGCCTCTGTTCATTAGAGAGTTTTTTTGGTTGCCGCTGAAACAGTCATCTGGATGACCGTCGAGGTCGACTTGCAGGGGACACGCCAGACTCCGTGGTTTAACCATCGCCACTAGCAGCCCGCTCCCGGTTGGTTCGCCCTTCCTCTTCGTAGCAGAATCCCCTTCACCAGAATTTAGTTGCACTAAATTTCTCACGTGGCATGTTACGCAATCTGTACCCAGCTTCCCAGTCACATCACATTGCTTAGGCAGCCAGAAGTTAGTCAGCCTCACTGGGCATCAGCTTTTTTAGCTGAAGGTGAGAAATGTGGCCAGTGCAGTACCCCTGCTAGCCTATGGTCTTTAACAATCATTATTATCCCAACAAACGCAATATATTTACCTGCACAACCATATGGTACAGCGAACAAACTCCTCATTTTTAACCATGTCATCAATTAACTGGGTACTTCAACCAGTATATTTTTCAGTAAAGATAAAACATGCAATCTTTCCTACCTACCAAGTGTTTGTTTCTACCGTATGGCAGCTCAGAACATACAGCAAAAGCTTGCGCCACACAGCAGTTTTAGCTTGTCTTACTAAAATGACTGACTGCAATCTAATTTCCATAAAAAAATGTCAACATGCCTTCACATTTCAGATAACATAAACAATCTCTCATTTTAGCAGTATCCCGCATAGCATTCGACATCCCATACTTCAGGCTAAAATGTATGTTTTATCACTTTTGCATTTATACACGGTTAGTGCAGAGAGGGATTTTTTTTAGTAATAAGGTTAAAGACGGTGTACTAACACATATATCGTTATGTATTGCGATATTCTCTGCCTCAATGGTTTCTCTCATTGAGAAATTGAGGCAGAGAATATCGCAAAACATAACGACATATGTGTTAGTACTCCGTCTTTAACCTGATAACTAAAATAATTAGACTACCTAGTCTTACATTAATTTTAATTTTAGTTGAGAAATCATTGAGGCAAACAATATCACAAAACTTAATGATAGATATGTTAGTACTCCGTCTTTATCCTTATTATAAAATGTTAGACTACCTAGCCTTATATTAATTTCTAAGGGTAAAAGCTGAGCTAGTTGGTTCTGAAACATATTGGGTAAAACCAGCTGAACAAAGGAAGTAACGTGACAGGAAAAAAAGATTGGCGAACAGACCGCTGGACTACCAACTGTTTTTTATTAAATCTTCCTCTTCTTCTATTAATTCATTAATAACATTCGACATCCCATACTTCAGGCTAAAATTTCTATTTTCTAAATTAATTTCTATTTTAGTTAGCTTACGGTTTAGCTTCCAACTGAAGAAAGAAGGACAAGTTATTCTCCATGGCCCTTGTTCATAATGCAAAAAGAAAAAAAATTGTAAATATACCAGAGTGTTCTTAGTCAGCCCTGCGTAGGTGTCTCTTTCTTTTGTGTGTGGACTTGAGTGACTGTTTTCCGGGAACGCTGTTCCCCCAGTACATCATGAGCAATCAGCTCGCCCGAACCTCCGTGTCAACGGAGGTTCGGGCGACAATAGACATGACGACAATAGAAGAAGTCTAACAATGTCTGGGACTCAGCGCGTGTCCTGTGCTTTGCCAACCTCAGCGCGTGGCTATGATCAACATGGGCGGCATGCCATCGGCTCCACATCACGTGGCTGCTTGTTCTGGTTGAGAGTACAACTGCACGTTTTTCTATAATTTCTTTTGTGAGGTTTATTGCATGGGAAGAAAAACGGACGAGTGCGTTATTGGTCTTCAGGCACAGCCCTGCAGACAATAAAAGACGTTCAATCACACCCCCACGGGAGTCTTGACAGGTAGTGCCCCACATAGGATTATGAGCGCTAAAATCTCCTAAAATTAAAAAAAGGTTGCGGGAGCTGTCCTCTTAGTTCCTACAGCTCTTGAAGGTTTAAAGGAATGTTAGGGGGTAAGTATAAAAAAAATGTTACAAGGCGGTCCAGAAGGAGACGTACTGCAACAGCTTCCAGCGGCATGGAGGGGAACTTGAGAGCAAGCAACTCCACTCTGCACGACCACTGCAACACAAGAAGGGGTGGAAGAGGGGCGATCTTTTCTAAAAACCTGATGACGTCTTAAAATGTTAAAATAATTAGTGTGAAGATGGGTTTCTTGCAAGGCGACAGTGATGAGCCGAAGCTGATTCATGAAATAGTTCACATTAATATTTCTTAAAATACCGCGACAGTTCCATTGCATAAAATGTAACTTGGTCATCTATAAAAGGTATGTAAATATGCAACTGAAAAATAGACCTAGTAAAATAAGTAAGACTGTAGAGACAACAAAACTAGGTGGAAGACATTGGGATTATCATTTGGGTGGGCATTTCCCACTCCATATTGTCCTGGTCGGACCCAGGAGTGGACAGATTGTCAACATCTGTTGACACCTCCACCTCCTGAGAGGTATCCGTTGTTTTGAGAACAGCACTTGTCCGGCCAGGTGTGCGAGGGGGGGGGGGGGGGGGAGGTTGCAGACGAAATGGGCGATGGGTCGTCTGAGCTCGTCTGGTCCCCTCCTTTCACAGGAGCTGCATGGGCACCATGCTGCTCCTTCGGTAGGGGGGCCCAAGAGCGAGAAGTTCGCTCTGTCTTACCAGGCGGGGACCTAGGAGAGGGGGCAGGCGCGGCTGCTGCCAGCCTGTCCCTGGAAAGAGGAGCAGCACGCGTGCTACCACCAGGGGCTGGAGGATGCAGCTGCTGCCCCTGTCGGGGAGCTGGGGCCCAAAAGTCGTCCGACAGGATCTCGGGAGAGACCTGGGTGGCCCTCGACTCCGAGCGTGATGCAGGGCCCCTGCGCACCACCTCGGCGAAACCCCCCTTTGATAAAAAGAAGAACGGCTTCTTGGCTTCTGGGTATAGTATGTTTTCCTTTATATTGATAGTAAGGATGTCCTTTTCTAGCTTTCAAGAGGGACATGCACGATAATAAGCAGCATGTAGTCCACCGCAATTAGCGCAGTAGACCACAGCCGCCTCGCAAGTATCGGAAACATGACCTTTACTACCGCACTTCGCACACGTCTCCTTCCCTCGACAGCTGCGCGTTCTATAACCAAAACGCTGGCAACGGAAGCACCGCTGGGGGTTGGGGACGTAAGGGCGGATGCGGCAGTTCAAGTATCCTGCCTTGATTGCATCAGGAGAGTGTGCCTTTCGAAAGTCAGAACAACATGTCTCGAAGGGATCTGTTCGCCATCTTTCCTAAACATGATGCGTTTTACGGCGACGACACCGGCACCTTGGAGTCCCTCGAGGAGTTCTTCCTCACTAGTGTGCAAGAAGTCGTCCTCGGAGAGGACTCCACGGACAGTATTTAGTGTGCGATGAGGGCTCACCAACACCTTCACATCAACGACGGTAGTCAATTTAAAAAGTGCGAATTTTTTTTTTTTTTTTTGTGTTTACTTTTACAAAAAAGGTCTCCGGTGTGCTGTTTTTTAGCCTTGTAGGAAAACCCTACAAGGGTTTCTAGCACTTTTGCTACAATAAAAGGTGAGAGGTTTGAAACAGGTTTTTTTTCATTAAGCGAACAAACTAAAAATAAAAAAACTTAGTAAATGTTTCTACTTCACATTATTTGTGGATGGTTTTTGTTCAGGGCAGCGCCTTTTAAGGGCGTGCCCTGAACGGGGTTTAGAGGGGTGGGGCGCCATAAGAGGGCAAAGAGTGTTCAGGATCCGCGGTGCACCGCCCACCACCGAGCCCAACAAGGGGTTAGGTAACTCACCATATAAAGAAGGGCTTGGCTGGAGACATTACGCTAACAGTGCTGCCAGGAAACTATACCCAAGTGTGGGTCAAGACAGGTATATTGCCACCCAAGGTTAGCCCTTGCCACCAAAGAGGGGTGAAAAAGGAGTAAGAGAAATGAGAGAGAAGTAAAAGAAACAGGAAAGGTAAAGGTGAAAGATTGAAGGGGATAGTAGACGAAAAGGTGACTAGACTGAATCATCCTGGCCGGGCTTTACCAGGACTCCCGTGTACGAGAAGCGGGGGCCAAAGTGGTGTATCGCTTCACCCGGGGGGCCCCGAAGGGTCCAAACCTACCCCGGGCTTGGCTCAACCACCAGGATGCCCGTTTCCCCGGACAAGGGAAAGCCACTCACAGTCAGCAGTGGGCGGGCAAACCCGCATGGCTCGGTGTCCGTGGATACGCCACTCTCCAAACACCTTCTTTCACAGGTGCTCCCTGCGGGGTCTGTTTACTTTAAAACGAACATGTTTTGCAAGTATATTCTTTGTGGAAACTCTGGAAGAAATAGCAGATAAGACACTTTGTGAATCGACAGAAATGACTGCGTTCAATACACTGTTGTCCAGAATATGCTCAATGGCTAATAAAATACCATAGAGCTCTGCAGTGAAGATGCTTGCAATTGAGTCAAGCTACACAGCTCTTTCTAAGTTACTAGAATAAACTGCATAACCAACGAAACTTAAAGATTTCGACCCGTCGGTATAGTACTCGGTGCAACCTTTAGATATCCTTTCTTGCAAAGATAGAAACTCTTGCTGAAGAAACTGTGGAGCAACGGTCTTCTTACTGTATTTGGTGAAAGACCAGTCACAACATACGGTAGCTCGTTCCAAGGGGCAATTCTCTCCATAGAGTTTAGCAAGTGAACATCACTTGTGGAAGGGACAGGGAGGTTGAGAGAGCTACAAATACTTTGAACTCGAAAACCTAAGGGGCGCACAATTGTTGGCTTGTTTTCAAGCAATTTACAGAACTGTGGGGTCTGTAAAATACTATACGCAGGATTTTTGGGATCCGACAGGACTTTGTAATAATAACACAGGCTCAAGTACTGTCGGCGTTTTTCAAGAGACATTTGAAGTGTGTCCACTCCAACAAACCACGGATATCCGTCGGACGTCCGTGGAAGGTGCGAACCTCCTGCGCCTAAAGCGGACGTCCGTAGAACGTACACCGTACATCCGTTTCTGTATATCCAAGTCGGAGATGTGCCGGATGTCCTAGGGATGTCCAAATGAGATTTTCAACGGAAGTCCGCCGAACATTCATTTATAGACGTACACAAGACGTCCATTTCTGTACATCCGAATCGGAAATGCACCGGATGTCCAAGGGATGTCCAAATCAGGTTTTCAACGGATGACTGCCGAACCTCCATTCATAGGCGTACGCAGGGCATCCATTAATGTACATCCAAATCGGAGGTGTACCGGATGTCCTAGGGATGTCCACATCAGACTTTCAACGGATATCTGCAGAACTTCCATCCGTGGAGGTCCACAGAACATCCATTTCTGTACATCAAAATCAGAGATGTACTGGATGTCCTAGGGATGTCCAAATCAGATTTTCAATGGATGTCCGCCGAACTTCCAATTATAGACGTACGCAGGACATCTGTCCCTGTACATCCAAACCAAAGATGTACTGGATCTCCTACGGAGGTCTACATCAGACTTTCAGCAGATATCTGCAGAACTTCCATTCATAGGTGTAAACAGGACAGCCATTTCTGTACATCCAAAACGGAGATGTACTAGATGTCCTAAGGATATCCATATCAGAGCTCCAACAGATAGCAGAAAAGAAATATACACAAATGGCAGTTTATATACAGCCCCCATTGCTTGGGGACAAACTTTCACAAATCACTTTTATTTAGAGACGTGTAAGCTATGCATGGTTCTGCATTTCTGAAAGCACATATTTTACAAGACGTTTTAGAATTATAACTTTATGGGCATTTAGGGAACATTAATTTGTTTACAGACTCTGTTCAAAATATAGTTTCTACAAAGTACTGCTCCAGTTACTAGTTGTTTTTTATAATTTGCAATAACGAAGCGGTTCCAACAAAGATAAAAAACGAAAAGCCAAGGCAGCAAGGACTCTCGTGCGTGAACAAAACACTCTCTGCTTGCCTGCAAGGGAATATTAACCACCAGCAGGTATTTTTCATATTGAAATTAAGTTTACAAAAAATATTGTAGTCAAGCCAGGAACACATTCTTCAGAAGATTGTGAAAGTCAGTTTATTCAAGGTATATTCATTCATTGCTGGAACTCGTCAAAACCTTTGATTGGGCAGTTTCTACCAAAGCGCGGAAGTTGTTTTAGAGTCGATGACCAATTGATTATTCAGATGCCTTCATGGTACTGTTATTTATTCAAATGACATTCAGCTTGTTGCTTGATAGCATGTCCTATGATACAGAGAAGTTTGATTGAGGATATAAACTGCAGTTGCGGCAGCGGAATTTTTATTTGTCACATAAAGATTAAGGGCAGAAATCATATATTTTGCTTTATGAACCCAAAACAAATCGTTTGAATGAAAATGTCGCTGCCACACGTTTTAGGTAAGCCACCCCAATTTTGTTTTATTCCCTTCATAATAAAGTTTTCTATCTTATTTGTACACCATACCTATACCATGCTTAGGAATGCAAAAAAAGACGAAACTGTGCCGTCAGTGACTGTGATTATAGAGCTCCAGAAGCTGTATCAGTTGCACGATAGTTCGTTCAACATTCAACTCCCCAAAATCATTGCACATCTATGGCACTTTCACGGAGCGCTTTTGCTGAAGACACAGACATAAAAAAAACTTTTTTTAAAGATTTTTCTGCATTTTTATTGAAATATTTATATTAATCTTTCAATAAAGTCGGCATTTCGCATGAGCATGTTCTAGCTCGCCGCAGTCGCAACCCCATGCTAGCCCAGCTGTAGTTTTTTTGCAAACCATTCTCCCTACCCATATAATGTTTGTACAGGATTTGTGTAAATGTGAAACCTGTTTACAAATAGGTGTCCGTTTGAGTAAACCCATACAAAGAGTTGCATCAGAATGTGTGTATGGGCCAACCATTTTCATCGGTAAATTTGTATCAGCAACTCCTAATAACGTGTGCACAAAGAATGAGGTCTAAATGTTGGTGAAAAGGGCTTGAAAACGTAATCTAAAAACATTACTCCAAAGCAGGCGCTTGGTGTTAGAGATGTACCGAATAATGACACCACCTAAATCCTTAATATAAACCGTCCTCTGTGTTGATGCATCCTTATCTTGTGCCAGCAGAGCCAGCTAGGTCTTTCATGAAATGCTCTTTAACAGGCTGCACGACTTGAAAAAATACAGAACCCCAAGTGTTTTCCAACGTTACGAATGTTGATCACATTTGAACTGTTTGCTAAGGCCGGCCTAGTGATCGACAATCGGGAACTCGGTCACATTAGTCAACTTAACAAATTTAAAGTATAAGTAGCAGCACTGAAAAAGTTCTACGATCATTTGGATTGAGGTTACCCAGCAAAACTGTCAGATTAGTCAATTTAACAAAAGTATAGACAGCACCACTAAAATAACTTATACATTTATTTTGATTAAGGTTGCCCCACAAAAGCGTTTCAAATATGCAGTCAGCATATGAACAGTCCTTTCTACAGCCTTAAGGCTCTACTACTGGAGAAAATCCAACTGCTGTGATCTCCATCTCCAACATGATGTGCGTAAGCTCAAGCATCGATTCCACAGCTCATAAAAGTTCTTCAAATTTAAAACTTCCATCAGGGGACCTAAATAGCAAGTATCAAAAGGCGTTTATAAAGTCACTGCAAGGCCGAAACATAAATACTCGCACAGATTTTACATTGTTTTGTTACGCATGACAGGTTGTCGTGCATCGGCTTTTCCATGCATCGTTTTCCCGATTCACAAAAAACCGTCATGCATCGGCTTCCGAAACGCTTCGTATGTCAATTAGAAGTGTTTATAAACCAGAATAAAAAAATTTCACCGAGATACCTACACTAGAACTTTATCAAATATCAATAACAATAGAGCTCACGTCTGGAGAGCCGCATCACACTTGCCGATCGTTGGCGTACTCGTAAACAATGTGCATGCTGCTGCAGCCCCGAGTTTCTCGAAGTGCACACCATGTGCACTTGGAGAAGCGAAACTATCACTGCGGCAGGAATACAAACTGTACTTCGGGGATAGGCGAAATAGTGTGCGACACTTTCAACAGGCGGCACCACCAGAGTTAACGCTCGCGTGAAAACTCGAATGCTTCGCTGCCCTCGCCTAAAAAGAAAATGGTATTGGACATTTTTTTTTTACTTCCTTTCTTATTTTTGGGGAGGGGGCTTTTCTGTGTCTCTTTTTTTCTCTTTCCGGTCTTCCTTTTCTTTTTCTTTTTTTGCTCCGGACGTTTTTGAGTGTCGCCGACACTATGAGAGCTTGGAGCCTCTTCGAACGACCTCCCCCTCCGTTTTAGGCTGGTTCAGGCGTATGTGTTTTCAACTGCACTAGACGGCTCCTTGTGTCCCACTATGAAGCGTTGCGCGGATCTCGGTAGTCATATCAATGACCTCATTGTAAACGCTCATAAGCGGTCACTACGCAGTCGGTTATGCGCAAACGGAACTGTCTGAACCAGAGTGTCGAGCCAAAAATTTTATCGGTTCGGTTCGGGCTCACGGCTTTTGGTCCAGTTCCCGTTAATCTCTGGGAACATAAATAAAAACCGGTTTGAACCGGTTTGAACAGCTAATTTGGGAATACATTTTCCGCGTTATTTTGGCAATAAGTACTATTTCCGCCGTCAAACGAGTAACAATTTTTTTTCTTCAGAGGTACAATCCACCTTTATTTCCAGGCACCGAAAATTAGAACTAGCGTTATTTAATTTTGACATAAAAGTAAAAGAAAATCGTTAACAGGCAAAACGTCGTGTTCATATGACCAAACATCTATTTGTTCACCTGAGTCACATATATTTTAACCTAATGGAAAGGTAGTCACAAACTTTGGTAGCTCACCTAAAATACCCGTGATTGATACAACTTTCCATCGCAGTATTAAAAACTGAACCGTAGTTGTGCTCTTGAACTAAGGAATCGGAGTGCATACAAAAGGGAATGGGTATCTCGTTGTCATATATATAATTAATCATAGTTTACGAAATACGTTTTATAATAAACAGGGTGTGGCTTTAAGGACAAACATATTTAACACGCCTTTCAAAATTCGAATTTCAAAAGAAAATGCCTGAATTAGGGCACGCCTGCATAGCTTTGCCAAACGTTTTACGTCATTTTTTTCCCCCTTTAAAGCTCATTTTTGAGGTAGTGACGTATTAAAAATAAAGCAAAATTGGAGGTCGTGCATTTTTCACGTCCTCTCCTATACCAGCCTGTTTGTTGTCTGCACACTGGTTTATGAGCTCGCTCCCGGGTGGCTTGCTGCACGCAAAGAACGCTTAAAAGAATAAGAGAGGCTGTCAATGAGCAAGATAATCGCGATAATTAGTACTTTTAACAAAATATATGAACGATGACCACCTGGGAGCAAGCTCATAAACTAGTGTGCAGACGACCAACATCCGGCAGTAGGGTATAGGAAATGTACGACCACCGTTTTTGCTCTATTTTTAATATTTTACTACCTCTGACTTTAGCTCTGAAGAAATAAAGAAAAAAAAATACAATTTTTCGCGAAACTACGTCGCCTATCCAATTTCAAGATGTCCGTTTTGAATTCGAATTTCGCAAGGCGTGCCAAATCCGTTAGTCGTTACGACCACACCCTGTATTTGATGACAACGCAACTGAGCTAAAAGCAGTTCAAATATTTATGACAAACGCATGTATTCGTAGTCACATTGGGCCAGTGACACACCTACACTGAGCAGCAATCAACACGCTTGTCTTCCTGACCAACAGTTTTACACTCAGCACAGTGATGCAGGCAAAGAATAATATAGAAAGGAGTGATCAAAATAGCTCACTCTCACTACCTATAATTTAAACGCACATTTGTGCTGAGATCGAATCTGGCCTAAAATAGCGCATATCCGAGTGAACATTTTCCTTTACAGGATAGATTGGCATAGCATGGCTGTGGAGGTTTGTTCTTGACAAGCTGCCGGTCAATTTAATTTGAAAATAATCATCAGCCTTGCTAGTTGATATTTCATTTTATAATGAAGAGAGAAAAAAGACATTCCAAAATTTTGATCACCGTTTTATATAACTAACAGTAAGCCGAATAGCAATGACTGTCGGAATAAACAATCAACGCCCGAATATAAAAGTCTGACAGAAAACATAGTGGCATGCATTAAAAGGGGTGATCGTCGAGTGCTTTATTAAAGCCATTGAATATGAAAAATCAGAGGGCAGTGTGTTTCAATAGACCTTTTGCCGAATTATTCAATCATCAGAGAGAATGCCGGGAAAGTAGGTACAGGCGCTGCGCGTGCTGGCGTCTGCAACCAGAACTGTTTAAAAGCAAAAATCTGAAACAAATAGCACGAACGCTTTATTTTAGTCAATACTTATATTACTTTGTAAAGGGAAAGCGAGCGCGTGTACCTACGTTCCCAGCATTCTGTATGATGCTAGGGTAATTTAGATAAAGGTCTATTAGATATGTAGAGCGTGGAAAAAATAAAAAAACCTAAAAAATGTTAGTTCGAGCAAATATTGGCTGAGGAGAAAATTCATAATAGTTCCTAGAACAAAAGAGTATTTCACGCTCTACTCGACATTGCATCTACTTAATTGGTCACTTTCGCGACAGTGTGTGTGCGTAATCTTCATAGTTCCATCACGCGTCCCTGTGTACTTCGTTTTTGTTCAGCCCAAAACAAACAAAAAACTGCTGCTTATGACATAAAAGAGACATTACCAAATTTCTATGTGTTTGAAAAATTAAATATGTCCCAGGAACACATAGTTATTTAAAGCTCTCCCAAATCACTTTGGGCCTTTGAGCAAAGAAAAAAAAAAAAGGCCGGAAAAGATTTCAAGAGAATTTTTCAGATAATTCGCCACGGTCGATCACCCTCGGGTTATTTTCAACGTGATCAACATCCACCAGCTCGCCTGTACATTCAACGCTTTTGCGTAAAGCTTGAGAAGTTGTTCATGTATGATAGCTCAGAACAATTTGGCATATCTTCATATGTGCGTCCACCGCGAAATCGTATAGCATCGATTGTTTGGCACACGTGACGGAAGAAATTAAAGTTCTTCCAAATTCGTCACGCGTCACAAGCTCTGTAATATAAATTAAGACATATAACATATTAAAATTACCCAAGGCTGTGGTAAAAGATGGGAAACTTTGTGGAAGAAAAATGACACAGGAAGGACGTCTCAAAGTTGAATGTAGTTTCCCATCTTTTACACAGTCTCGGGTTATTTTCCATTCTCAGGCTTCTTGTTTTTGGGGCCTTTCCTACACAGATTACCAATAATAAAGCCAATACCTTTGCAGAAGACACCGAGAACGCCTGTATCGACTCGACGCGTAAACAGGATGTGATGCCTCTAGTGCGTACGTTGGAAAAGCGACACCGACAAACGAAACATAACGTCTAATGTCTCCAGTTTTCCCGCAGGATGGTGCTGCGCCTAACAAAGTCACTTAGGTCGTATATCAGTAAGTGACCGTAAATGGATGTCCAAATCATTGTGGGAGCCGCCCGCTCCACTTCCCTGATTAGGCCCTATGGCCGCGGGAAAAGCACTCCGAGCTGTCCACCTGTCAGCCGGAGCGCCCCGTTTCGTCCCTCGGAGGAGCAGCCATCTTGCCTGCTTACCCTCGCGTCGCATACCTCCCCCCCCCCCCCCCCCGTGCCCCCCTCCCCCCCTTGCGGCGACACGTGAAACGTCCCCCTGGCGGTTGGACCTTCTTGGGTCCGAGGCTGAGGCCGCCAGCAGAGAGGAAGAGAGAGGGGGGCCTTGCGCCCCGCTCGAGGGGACTGCTCGCGGGGACATCCAACTGTTCGGACGTGTGGCCCGGCCCTCCCTGACGGCCCACCTCCGAGCCGCTCTCGGGGAGGCACGACAAGGTAAGGTCTGTTCTTTCCTGGTCGCCCTTAGCGTGTTTCTTATCTGTATATGATTAACACGTAAAATAAACATCCGATTATCCCTTGCCTTCGGCGTGTCCGTGTGCTCCCTTTTGGGAGTCCCGGCTAACGGTTGCAGCCGACAGTCGAACCCGCCGCAGGGCTCAGCATGTTACGCTGTGGAGTGGTAGGTTGAGCGGTCGGCCTCCTTGCCGGACGCCCTCACCCCTTTGAGACCTCCACAATCTACAAAATATAAAATGAGAAAAAAAAAATGGCTAAGAGAGTAATTATATTTTTAGACAAAAAAAAAAACAAAAAAACTCGTGATTTTGATTGACCGTGCATCGAAATGTCCGTGTACCAAAATGTCCGCGCACCAAAAAGTCCCACATCAAAATGTCCGTGCACCGAAAAGTCCCTGCACCGAAAAGGCCGCATGAAAACGCCTTACATCGAAACGCCCTACACCGAAATGCCCGGATCCCGTGGCGAAAATGCAGACCACAGGAAGCTTTACAACGAAATACGTTTTTAACCCCCCCCCCCTCTTTTTTTTCTTCTTATTTTATTGCTTCTTCACAGAATACGCTTTAGTCCTGAGGGACTCCCTCCTCCGTTTGGGAAAGGGGTGATAATTCGACGATTATGTTTGTGTCACTCGTTCGCAGTAATTCTCCGTTGATTTTACTTTGCACCCAAAATATAAACAAAATATGGAGGTGGTCGAAGCTTGGGGAAATATTTGAAAATGACGCTGATCTTTCTTCTCAGGTATCCCTCCCATACATAGTTCCAGTTCTGTGCAACGACGAATTAATAAGTCACATTTAGTACTTTCAATTCTTCACGGGGACAACTATCTGAGGCATTTCAACAAGAACGAAAACATGTTTAGGTACCTCAAGGATGCTTACGTGTAAAATAGGTCGTGCAAATATTTTTCTACTTTCAGTAAATTCCGCTAAAAACTAATCCCTGACGTTGATAACTTGCAAAAACACTAATACCCATTAGTTTTCTTCTCCGCGCAATGGCAGACACGGAAAAAATAAAAGGAAAGAAACAGCTACCCCCCCCCCCCTCAACTCGCAATTAGAATAAGACGCCCCGTGAACTGACGCTAATTAGATACATACGTCAGTGTTCAGGATAGTTATGCGCCGGGGGTGGCAAAGCATAGAGCATGGGCTGAGCGTCGGATGTTAGAGTTCGGCTATTCTCATCTTTAACTAAACACGACCCATTACCCAAATGCTTCCAGAGGCTGATTGTCATCAACCCGAGCACTCGACTCCGGCTCATGACAATCGAGCACGTTAGGGTGCAACGCGACCTGCGGTGCGAAGTCCTGATATCATGTGACGTCACGGTGTCAACAACGCTAATAAATCTAGAGACGTTCTAAATTGAAAACCATTTGACGCAGTGTGTCACGCGACTACGTCACATGACATTACGAGGCCACATGACGTGACATTGCTTCACAGCATATCTTGACGACCCCCCATGCGAAGGCCATAAGAGCGCGCCTCTCTGCTCTAGACCGGCCATAGCCCTTCATGAGTTGGCAAACCAGCACACGTCAAGTGGCATATGGCACTGCGAGCCGATCTGGCACTCGCACAACCGTAAAACGCCGAGATGCCCCACCCCCGAAAGACAGCCCACCCCAATTTTTGCTTGATTACCTATATTTTTTTTAAACACCAAAAGATAGCCCACATGTAGTAATAGTAGAGTGTAGGATCAATGATATAGCCTCGACGCAAATGCAGCTAGTTAGCTATGGCAGGATATAAGCGAACATTGCTGACTGCAAAGTAGTCATCTTTGCTTCGTTGCCCCTCGCCCGGATAAGAAGCTTGGAAGGGACACACGACCTAAAAATAGGATTTTTTTACTTTTCTTGATTGCACACCGAAAGGAAGCCCACTCCATATTTTCACCCACTTTGCTCTTGATTTTAGGTGGGCTATCTCCCGGGATATTACAGTAAGTCCTTTTCCGTAAATTTTATTTTAAACGCCCGCGAGATGATAAGGGGCTACGTGAACGTAATAAACAGTGAACAGTGAGCTATGTCAACAATTGAGACACATTTGGACTTATTATTGCCACCAATCTGACTCATTCATGAAATATTTTCTTCGAAGATGGCCATTAAGTCTAGTTTCTGTTTTGAGGGGGAACTAATCGAAAAATTTGAATAGCTTCTCTGGATTTGGGACACATCAAGACACGACTATCGCGATAGAATAAAGCAGGACAACTCCTGGATTACCATCGGCAACCTCTTACGTATTCATTTCTTAACTTTTGTTTGAGTGAGGTACATATTGTGAGTACGTCAGCTGGATCGCCGCGCGAGCGTAGTTCAGATTTTGACTGTGAATAGGTGACCAGAGATCAACAAGCTAGTTTGTGTGCACCGTTTCTTAAACGCGTGAAAACAGCGCATTAGCGCAATAACACCTGGACATGTGTTTCAATTCAAAGCGCTCTTATCCCTCCCTGTGTCTGCTCCCTCCCCCGTCATCTCACCAGGGTGGAGGAAGCTGTGCTTCGGAGACTGCGGGCTTGGGTGGCCATTACACCGGCTGTAACCTGCACATGGAGCTCTCCACCCGTCACACGACAGGCGACATGCCCCAAGTGTCCCCTAGACGCGACGGAACCGGATGTGCATCACCTTATATGGACTTGTCCTGGTCTACAGACTGAGCGCACTCGCCTACTTATAGCTGCAGGTCTCCAACACAGTGCACCCACCAGCTACCATAAGTGGCTGCATAACAACCACTATCACAAGACATTGCTTCAATTCATCCATACCACAGGCCTTGTAGCATACATATAAGACATTTATGCCTAAAAGCAACCCCTACATAATAAAAAAAACTACTTTATTACTAACCAACTAGCCCAACTTTCTACTTCATTATTAACTAGCGACCTATTGCGTTGTCATGTGAATTGTCACGTCATTGTTGAATTGCTGTCGCTTGACACCTCCACTGACCAAGTTTTAACACGCACTAACATAAAAAAGCCTATCCTGATAGAAAAGTCGTTTTTGAGTTTTCCTGTACATCAAAGTCTCATCATTATTTCATCAAGCACATAAAGATGCAAAAACATTTAGTGCATTCTAGGTTAGCCATAGTAGTATTTGTAGACAAGTTCTTCTCTTCTACACGGGAGGGAGCCACCTCACCGAGAGAGAGCACGAGTATCGCGCAAGCGGCTTGGGACCGTTGACCAATGAGAGACACACACACGGCAAGCACTGTTACCTGCCATGTCTAGG
Organism: Ixodes scapularis; assembly: GCF_016920785.2. Lineage (NCBI taxonomy): Eukaryota > Metazoa > Arthropoda > Arachnida > Ixodida > Ixodidae > Ixodes > Ixodes scapularis. The sequence goes on from NW_024610170.1 coordinate 78,264, forward strand.
CAAGCTCGTCGAACTCGAACTCAGTTCTCGGTCTTCTCAGTTGTATTAACTAATCGTTAATAAACGCTTTCATAACATGGTGTCAGAAACGGAACACGAAAACGCTCGCACGTGAAGTCAAGACCGATGTGAGTCGCACGGCGCAAGAGTTAAGGCAAGCGAAGACCAGCAGCGCAGAAAATGGCGGAAGACAGCGGCACCGCTACTACGCAGCAGTCGGGCAGGAGTTCGAACGTCCAACTTCCCATGCCGGGAGGGGACTTCGCAAGTTTGCTGCCTCCTCCGAAGCCACTCGACATGTCCGGAGGCCTGGAGACATCCTGGAGAACATGGTGGGACGAATTTAAGTTGTTCTCAACCGCCACTGCTCTGAAGTCGCAAGACGCCGAAGTACAGGCCGCGACGTTCCTAGTCGTCATAGGGGAAGACGCCAGGCGAGTCTACAAAACGTTCACGTTCGAAAACCCAGGTGACGAACTGCGCGTTGAGAAGATAGCGGAGCTTTTTGAAAAGCATTGCAAGCCAGCTATCAACGTGAGCTATAGGGACTTTGTATTCGGCACACGGAACCAGCATGACGGCGAACGATTCGATGACTGGCTTACTGAGCTGCGCACGCTGGCGAAGCAGTGCGATTTTGGCGAGCTACACGACCGCATGTTGCGAAGTCGAATGATTCTTGGAATGACCAACAAGCGACTGCAACAACGCCTCATCAACAACGATCCAACTTTGGAACAAGTGATTCAAAAGTGCCGCATGGAGGAACGTGGAGCCCTACAGTTCAAAGATATCCAAGCTGGAGCATCGCCTGCCGTTGTACATGGACTCAAGTCCGAGACATGCCCTCAATGGGGATACTCTACGCACACAAGCGGAACATGTCCTGCCAAAGGTACGAAGTGTAAAAACTGTGGTCGGAGGGGACATTTCGCTCGAGTGTGTCGCGCGAAGAACAACTTACCGAAAAATAGAGCATCACCACGGAAGAATGTTCGCAATGTTGAACGATGCAAATCTCCAAGTTCCAGCTCCGAAGAAGAAAAGTTGGTTTGTGGTCTATCCAACAGTGTTGGTGATGAACAGTTCTGGAGAGCTGAAGTCAGAGTTGCAGGAAAGGCAGTTGACAGCAGGGTGGACACAGGAGCAAACTGTTCTGTTATGTCTGCAACGCAACTGCGACGAGTCACGAACCAGAAACCGCAAGCAGTCACTACGAAAATAGGTTCGTTCTTTGGCCATGTCAGCAAAGCGGAAGGCCGCATTATGCTGCCAGTCGCCCATGGCAACCAGAGTACCGACGTACAGTTCTACATCGTGAAACGGGAAGTACCCACAACGATAAGCGCTACCCCGTTGCGGAACGACTGAACCTGATCAAGCGAGTGGCGTCAGCGGAAAAGCACTGCAACCAGACAGTAAAAGAACATGAGGACGTCTTCCATGGACTTGGTGAAATCAAGGGTGTCAAGTATCACATGAAGCTCAAGCCAGATGCTCAGGGTGTTACGCAACAGCCACGTACAGTCCCAGTAGCCATCCGAGACCAGCTGAAAAGCCACCTGGATGACCTCGTGCTACAGAAGGTGATTGCACAAGTGACAGAACCAACAGAGTGGGTCCACCCAATCGTGGTTGTGAAAAAGAAGGACAAACTCCGACTGTGCATAGATCCACAAGAGCTCAACAAGGTTCTCATGCGAGAGAACTACTGCATGCCTACACTGGAGGACATAGCAGCACGACTGGAGGAAGCCAAGTTCTTCTCGACGCTCGACGCAGCCACGGGGCTTTGGCAGATCAAACTAGACACACCGAGTTTGTACCTCTGCACATTTGCAACACCGTTCGGGAGATACAGATTTCTCCGAATGCCTTTTGGCATATCGTCAGCTCCCGAGGTGTTCCAGAAGACTATGCACGTGGTGTTTGAAGGCCTCGACGGAGTTGAAATCATGGTCGATGACATTCTTATCTGGAGAAGGACGGAAGAGGAGCATGACCGTCGACTGCAAGCCGTGCTGCAGAGGTGTTGTGAGGTCAACCTTAGACTGAACAAAGAGAAATGCAAGTTCTCTCAAAGCCAGGTCAAGTACTTGGGACATATCTTGTCACCTGAGGGACTCTCGATTGACCCGACGAGGGTACAAGACATCCTTGCGCTCCCAAGACCATCAAATGTGGGGGAACTGAAGAGCTTCCTAGGAGTCGTGAACTACCCTGGCAAGTTCATCCCGCACATGTCCGACACAAGTGCACCGTTAAGGCAACTCTTGAAGAAAGACGCGGCCTGGTCCTGGACAGAGGAGCACGATAAAAGCTTCACAGCACTTCGAACAGCGTTGACTGTTGCACCAACTCTGCGGTTCTACGACAAGAACAAACCAGTAACTCTGTCAGTGGATGCAAGTTCCAGAGGAACGGGTGCAGTGTTGCTTCAGGAGGGTCAGCCAGTAGCCTACTCATCGAGGTCCTTAAATGACGCCCAAAAGAACTATGCCCAGATCGAGAAGGAGCTGTTGGCGATTGTCCATGGATGCAGCCGATTTCACGACTACATTTTCGGGCAAACCGTTACCGTGGAGTCGGACCACAAGCCACAAGAGGCGATCTTCAGAAAACCTTTGAATCAATGTCCTCTCAGATTACAAAGGATGAGACTGACCCTACAAAAATATGACCTGCTGGTGAAGTACACTCCCGGTAAAGAGCTGTACATTGCAGACACGCTGTCAAGAAACCCTTCGAAGGAGGAAGAGTCGGAAGTCTTCGAGGTGAATGTCTTGGAGTGTCTCCCTTTAAGAGATGAAACACTGGAAGAATGTCGTCAAGCAATCAGCAGGGACAAGGATCTGAGTACCATGCTGCAGTATGCAAAGAGCCAGTGGCCGAGCAACAAAGAAGACATTCCAGGCCCGTTAAAGACATAATGGCCGTACAGGGATGAAATCCATGAGGAGGAGGGCTTACTCTTCAGGTCGAATAGACTCGTCATTCCAGAAGAGATGAAGAGCGCCAGCTTGGCAAGGCTTCACAAAGCGCACAGCGGAGTAGAGAAGACGCTCCATCGTGCTAAAGAAGCTCTCTACTGGCCTGCAATGCAGAATGACATCAAGCAGGTGGTAGAAAATTGCAGTGTGTGCAAGGAACACAAGCCGAGGCAATAGAAGGAGCCACTTGTGAACCATCCAGTGCCAACCGCACCCTGGCAGATTGTTGGAGTGGACTTGTTTCAGCAGTCGGGACACCACTACATTGTGTTGGAGGACTATTACTCTTTTTTCTATGAAGTGCACCAGCTTCAAAGGTCCACTGCCAAGACGATAATCAAATGTTGCCTGGCAACGTTTACCGTGTATGGTCTACCTGTCAGGTTGGTTACTGACAATGGACCACCATTCAACAGCGCTGACTTCAAAGAGTTCTTGCAGCACCGAGGAATTTCACATGTGACATCCAGCCCGTATTATTCTCAGTCAAACGGGATGGCAGAGAGAGCAGTGCAGGAGTCGAAAAAACTCATGACCAAGTGCAGTTACGGAACGCCAGACTACTACGACGCCCTACTCGAATGGCGAAACACTCCCAGGGATGGAGTTCTAGGATCACCAGTTGAAAGGCTCATGAACAGACATACCAGGACGGAAATCCCTACACATCCATCTCTACTGCAAGGGACGAGCACAGACCCAAGCAAGGTACAACAGCGGCTGAGAGACAAACAACAAACTCACCAACGGTACTAAAACAAAGGCGCCAAACCTCTACCTGAATTACACGCGGGAGAAGACGTCTACCTTCAAGATCAAGAACGAGGAACCTGGAAACCGGCTGTCATTGTTCAAGACGACGAGGGCATACAGCGCAGAAGGAACAGCATCGCTCTTCGCAGGAGCCAGAGAGCGAAACAAAAACCAGCCCGCTACCGCGACACAAATTTTATTTATGAGTGAAAAAGGGAGATGTAGACAAGTTCTTCTCTTCTACACGGGAGGGAGCCACCTCACCGAGAGAGAGCACGAGTGTCGCGCAAGCGGCTTGGGACCGTTGACCAATGAGAGGCACACACACGGCAAGCACTGTTACCTGCCATGTCTAGGCAAGCTCGTCGAACTCGAACTCAGTTCTCGGTCTTCTCAGTTGTATTAACTAGTCGTTAATAAACGCTTTCATAACAGTATTGGCAGTCTATTTTAAGGTTGCCCATTGCAGCAAGCAGCTACACTTTTTTGTCTTAAATGTGTGGCATGCTGCAGCGTGCAACGGAAGTGTATAGTGAATACCTGTATAAATAAAACAAAACTGACAGGCATTTGTTTTCTTGGGACACAAGTGTGGGCATTGTTTGAGCTGAAGTACCTAATGAATCTGTGGTACCTTGAAGAGGTTATGAAAAACTTGAGCAACTATAAAAAGCACATGAGCAAGCTTACAAATGTTAAACACAGAGTACATTCTAAACATAATTTATTACCTCTGAACCAGACTTAGTGCATGTTGAAAAAATTATCCGGTTCCCACATTAAGGAACAGCCAAACCTCACCCACAACAATACAGAAAACAAATAACCAACCCAGCGAAATCATATAGGTAAAAAAAATAGCAAGATTTTTATTACTTGTACCATGGTGACTCGAACTAAGAGGAGTCTTCTTTCCTTGTGTTAAGGCCTAGAACGTTTCTTTAAAATGTAAATGCCTTAATTTGTAAATATTTGATTTCTTGACTGCAGAGTGCAGTGCAGAAGAGTGCAAGCAGGCATGGCAGGCCATACAAACCAGGTATGGTCGAGAGTCCAGGAATTGCACAAGCCTAAGCGGAGCTGGCCGGGACAAGATTCGGCAGTCAAGCTGGACACTGTGGAGCTTTCTCAGCTTCCTCAGGCACCAGATCCATCCCAGAAGGTACTATGCATATTAAATTATTAGACTACACATAAATTATAATTATTTTTTTGTGTAACATGCTCATACTTCCTATCAGCTCAAAAAATTTACGAATGGCAACAGCAAAAATATCTAGTGGTGGCTCCAGGACCACAGAGACAACCGGGGGATCATCAGCAGAGACACCCAGAGGCAAGTTTCCTTTCAGGCAACATTCTGCTCTTTGTACGCCCTACGCCAGACCTCTAGTGCTAATTAGTCCCGCCGAAATCGGAAGACGCGCGGAGGAGTGCGAGAGAGTAGGCCAGCGTGGTGGCGTACTCTCCCCGACACGATGCGGAACAACCAGGCTCAAAGTCAGACGACTGCCCGGAACGTCCGCGGCTTACGCCTTCTCAAGGGAAGCCAGTGGCTCCCACAATCCCCCATTTCTCCCCAGCTTGTTGCGATGTGCATGTTTCTGTCGGCAAAGGTACGTGGAGAGATCATTGCATACGACTGTGAACATCCTCTCATGAACGTCACCACCATCTCGCCCGAAGGCATCGTCAGTTGTCCCACATTCTCTCCTAGGCTGAAAAACGAGAACCGCACTATCCAGCTCGTGCAAATGAGAAAGTGCAAAACAGTGGCGTACAACCAGTGTCTAGTAGCAGTGTTGCAGACGATCAGTTATTGTGGTGTGGACTCTCACTCTAGTATCGTAGCTAACGGTGTATCAAGCTACGTCGCATGTTTCTGAAGAGAGTTGTAATGCACACTGAACAACAGGAATGTATCAGTTTAAGACAGGGCCAGTGAACCGTGAGCACAGAGCAAATTCGACTGCAACATCTGGGGTCACTCTACTCAGTGCAGTTGATGCGACAGGAACCTGTGCTGGGGGTTCGTATTCCTACAGAGAGCTCCAGTACCATAGCGTGGTTGTGCAGGCACAACTGACAATCACTCATCGAAATGGGAAGGCAACCGTGGATCGGACGAGAGGGGAAGTGAGGTTCCCAACGGGATACCGCTGCGCACTACACAGAGGCCAGTGTGTGGACCCTGAAGACGGACACACGTTCTGGGCAAGGAACCCGGTTGTCAGCGAGTGCTATGGGTCACAGCTTGACGTGCTCTTTGAGGGACTGGTCGAGTTCCTCATACCGGACCACAACGCAGAGAGACCTTCAGCGCTAACTGTTGTAGTAGTACAGGAACAGAGCATGTCATTCTATGTCATTAGTGAAACCCTTAGAAGTCTGTTGACAGCGCGGATATGTTGCAGATCATGTTAAATTGTTCATCATCGAGAAGACCCGCGGAATCGGTTTTACGCTCAAGAAAACTGGCCTCCAAACCGAAAATGTAGATCTCATGTCGTACATCAACGCTAAATTTGTATATGTAGAAAGGCACATTCAGGAACAAATGAAGCTGATGTACAAACACATAATTTGATAGCATTATAACACAGAGACCAAGGTGTTAAGAAACTTACTAGTACTAGAAAGCATATCAGGACCCAGAGTTTGCTTACGCATACAAAAAAATGACACAGATACACGGCGGTCACCACGGGCGTGGTGGTGCACCTACTTCAGTGTCCAGCGGTAGAGGTTGTTCTAAGGAAAACAAACCGACGCTACCACAAGCTCGCTGTCAAATATAACAAGTCAATGTATGCAAGTCTGAAAAACCGAATAATGACACACTTTGGTAAAGAAGTGACTGTAATCCCCTTACACCAACGTTGTACAGCCTTGCTGGCAGATGGTATGCCCTAAACCCTGCCCCATTAATGCATCAAGCCCCACGCTGGGCCTCATTTTGTGGGGAGAGGGGATCACATACCTTTACGTCTGGGGACCGTTGCTCATAGGGGAATCCGATGCCCGTCCAACCACAGGGCCGACGGCTACCAGCGAGGGTGGTCGCCCTGCTGGGTTTGCGTACGCCATGCCAACGATGATCCCAGTATCCACAAGCGTTTATTGAGAACCGCAGCGACAAGAAGCTGCTGTCAAGCGAGCCGTGGACACAGAGTGGCTGCAGCGCCAGCCTACCTGAGAGCCAAAGGGGTAATGAAGTCCGTTCTCCTCGTGTTTCCTGCGGTGGACAGCATGTGCTCGGCATACTTGAGTACAGCCAACGGTATGTTTCCATTTGCTCACTGCAAAAGTTGGATCGAGTGGCTGGAGTGTCTGCTGCAGCGACTGTGAACAACGAAGGTGATGGCATTGTGTATTGCAACCCAATCTGGGAATATTTCTTAAAAATCCCACCGGTGACTAATGCACGATGCATGAAGCACAAGGCAATCCTCAAAACTCCAACGGGCACAACGACCACCTTAGCATCCCATCTAAAGAATCACCCGGACGCACATAAGACCTACATGAGAGAGCGTCTAGCAAGCGGAACTACCATCAAGCTCAAGTGCGGGAGTATGCCGAGTCAGCTGTCGGTAGCCGACACCTTCAAGCCAAAAATGAAACCAAAGGCACCAAGAGCAAAGCACATGACGAAGATGATTGGTAACTTCACCGGTCGCGGAATGCACCCATACACTGTCGTTGAAGAGGGAGGTTTCATCGACATGGTGGCATTTGCAATGCCAGACTACAGCGTGCCGTCGCGGATGACTTTCTCACGAGCAGTTATACCGGACCTCTACGAGTCAGAAAAAGGGAAGCGAAGAGAGCTGCAGGAAATTTTCCGCAGAGGTGCGGAGTGTTATTCCATTGCAACGGATGGCTGGATATCGCGCGCCAAAGACAGATATGTCTGTGTGACTGTTTACGTGATGGACTAAAACTTTTTACAGCATGTGTGCGCTTTGGCATGTACGGAAATTATCAATTTTCACACGGCCAATAGCCTGGTACCGTTGATTGGGAGCGTCATCGAGGAGTGGGAGCTTCCAGCATCAGGTGCCTCGCCGGTGCTACTATATTTTTGACACAAGTGAATCCGAACCACAGCAAAACTCCCCTTTGCCCAGGGTACCGTCCTAGGTCATACTGTTCTGCTGCAGCCGAGGATCCATTGTAATCATGGATGGTATTACTTGTACAAGAACCACGATGGCCAATGCTAGGTTGTGGTGCTTACCCTGTCTCCCCCTTTTTGGATGTCATCTTTTCGTGCACCGTGTATTTTTAGCTTCCAACAGATACCTCTAAAGCAGTCTTGGGTACTATCGCAATACTTGTATCATCACAATGTTTTAACTTGTCCTTTTTTTGTAACTTTCAACTGTAAAGTCGTACATTTCTTTTAAGTACCGTATTTTCCGGTCTACAAGTCGCACTGTTGTATACACCAACTCATGTTTACAAACAAACCGAAACGCCCCAAGCGGACGCCACCGGCGCCGCGCATGCGCGATGGGGGTGTGGTCAAGAAGCTCGCCGTCGCCCATAAACAAACCATTGGAATGCGACGTAGTCGGCGTCTGTGCGAGTCCCCCTGCTCTTTTTCGCGTTCGAATTGTTGATTCTACGTCTTCCTGGCAATGTCCGACTACTTGAGCGGCGTCAGCGAAATTACCGAGGCTCGTTACACCGCAAAACTTCGCGTGAATAATGTGACATGTGGCGATTGATTCTGCGTGGACGCCGCAGTATGTACGCTACAGCCTGATTCGTATGATGAGATTTCGTTCGCAATTTTCAGTCGCGACGCCGCTTAGGCCGCAAAAGCGTGAACCGTAGCTTAGATGGTCGACGTTGATACTGAAAATCGCAAGCTGAATCGGACCAAGTGAAGTAGGCATAACAACTTGGTGATGGTCACTGGTAACAATAATCAACATCTCCTTGTATCTACTGTTTACATCGAGCCTGCTTACCAACCTTCAAACTTTAGTCTTCCGAGGCCTGAGCTTACTTCTTACCGCAAGTACTGCACCAACATTTGGTCTACGGGCCGGCGTCGTCTAAGAGAGTAGACGACAAGCAGAAACGTTTGAAAGAGAAGACGACAGTTCGAACGATCCGGCCGCCGTTTGAAATTGAAGACGCACTGAACGTAGCCTGCACGTGGTTCGCACAACTCTACAGTTTTCTGGCGTTCATGTTGGAACAAAACAAATAAATCTCATGACCACAAGTATCCGTGAATTCAATCCAAAGTGCTTCCCGCCCAAGCAATCGTAGTCCGACGACGTCTGCTTTTCCCTTTTCACGGCACATATCCAGATTCTCGGACGAACCGAGCACATGAAAACTGACCTTCAAACCTTTCTCGACACTTTTGGTACGGCCCCAGTCGCGGCGTTTTGACAAGAAGGCAGGTTTTTGTCTGGTTCCTTTCAAAACAACGCAAGAATACACGTCTGGCATGGGGACTTCTGCCCACAGCCCCAGACAGGAAGTGCGACCGACACGCCACCACCGCGCCGTGACGTCACAGAGATGAGTTTGTGTATAAGTCGCACTTCCGTATATCGAGCCATTTTTACAAAAAAGTTTATATATCAGTCGCACCTTTGTATAAGTCGCACCTCTTTGCATGGTTTACGCTTTTCTTTTTACGCTGATCGGTACCGCGAGACCGGAATTTCTCATTGGTAATCAGCTGGTTCATACGTACTGTACCGTTTGACGCCTGATGATGTTTAGATTAGCGAGAAATGCCTAGAGCACGGCACTCTCTGGCAGGGGCAGTCAGGATATTCGGAACTGAAGGACGCAAAATGAGCTGGCCAGCTTTACTCAAGCGTACGCATGCTGAGCAAACGAAAGTTTAACGTGCCAGAAACCTGTCAACAGTGGCTAGGCTTAGTGGGCGGCCCACTAAGCCTAGCCAGGGAGACAATACGAACGTATTACCTTGAAGTGTTATTGGAGTGAGGCAAGATATGGAACCATGACTGAATTAGGCTACGTCAACAAAACTTTTATTATCACTGCCACACTTCCAGTCAATAAAGCCATTGAATTCCTTGCTTTCCGAGTCACTTTGGAAGAGTGCGGCGATCACTGGATCTAACGCGATGGGCTCTTCGTCGTCGTCAGGCCCGCTGCTGTAGTCGCTTTCAGCGGCACCTCTCAGGTACAGATTCAATGAGACCGGCTTTTCTGAAACCGGTGGCTATAGTCCCTATGGAGACGGAGTTCCAGGCTTCACTGACCCACTCGGCCACCTCGCCCAATGACGCGTGCCTCATGCACCCAGTTTTCGTGAAACTTTGGTCACCTGCTTGTCATCCAGGTTTCCCACAAACGCCGCAGGACAGCTTTGAAGCTGCAGTTCACGGAAATGTTTAGTGGCTGCAGCATCTTCGTCATGCCGCCAGGAATTATGACCGGGATGCAGTTCTTCGCTTTGATGTTGGTCTTGACCAAATCGGTCATGTGCGCCCTCATGCTGTCCATAACTAGAAGGCCCTCATTCGTGTGAAAGAATCCGTCCGGTCGCCGTGGGGAGCATTTCTCCAGCCAGAGCCCCATCATTTGTCCATCCAGCCTTTCACGTTACATTGGATGACGACTCCGGGCGGAAAACTGTCTTTAGGCATAGTCTTTTTCTTAAAAATAATCATGGGCGGCAATTTGGTGCCATCAGCGCAGAAGCCAACACGACGGTAAAATCCGATTTCTCGCGGCCGATTGTTCTTACACTGACAGTCTTTTCGCTCTTCTTGGCCACGGTCCTGCCCATCAGGATATCAAAAGTCAGAGGGACTTCGTCCATGTTGACAATTTGGTTAGGCCTAACATCATGGGTTTGAATTTGTTCCCTGACGAATGCCTGGAAACTCGCCGTCTTTTCCTTGAAATCATCTGGAGGTTTCTGGCAGACTGTTGTGCGGGCTCTGATAGCTAGCTGGTGCCGTCTCATGAAGCGGAAGCACCAAGACGGCCCTCCGACAAAGTCAACCACGTTCATATCTTTTGGCAATGTTTGTGCCTTCAGCCGTAGCAGTGTATGACCACGTGGAAAAGAATTTATCTCAAACACTTATCTGTGCCATGGTATTGTAATTTATCCTGAGGGTGCAGCCAAATTTTGGATTGCTTTTGCAACAATATTGGGGAAAATATTTATTTATTGAAAGATTGACAGACGAAGACTAATATTTGTCGGGACCCAGATTATGTTTCTTCACGTCTTCCCGGTGTTTTGATAGTTGTTTCAAACAAAAATGAGAAGGAAGGAAGGCAAGATAATCATTGCGTCGACTTTATTGCTCTTTTTGTTCATTCAGTTTTGTTCAGCCCACGAGAAAGTTTTGCCTCGGTTGTATGGAAAAGGCTGAACTCCATTTGTGTCCGCAGAGAAACATCGCCATTTTTAACTGTAACTTTTGATTGAGCCAAGCATTTTTTCCAAAATTTCACAAAACAAAATGATAAATTACAGTACCCTAGCCGCCCAAAACAATTTTTATTATTCTTGTTATATAGATTTGTTTTAATTGACCCACAAAGTATACATAGCATCTCACAAATAGCAGATGTTAGATCCGTATTAAATGTCTGTACTTGAATCACTGCTAAGCTGACGGGGCAGTGAAAGCTACGTACTCTGTCTCTAGATCAGTCAGTTACCTGCCGCTCAGTGCCTGATGCATTCTATGCCCGTACCTACCCGGAGAGTATGACCACGTTGTATGCGTGCAACCTTTCATTCATTGTTCCTACGAGCATGTAGCTTCTACCGCCCTGTCAGCCTAGCAGTGAACGTACTACTCATTTGCTTGAGAGCTTGACCATTCATTTTTAAGGTTGGGACTCAATTTGTTGTGCAGGTGCTTTGGACGTGCATTTTGAGCATGCTGTTTGTTGCCCACGAAGCCTTACTATTGCCTATAGAATTTTTGTCATCTCTTTCACATTTCGGCACGAGTATATCATGTCCGTATATCATATTCCTCTCAAGACGACATCTGAAAGGCAAAGTGGAAGTACCTGAGGGATAACTATGCCAAGGAGGTGGCCAAGGTGGCAGGAACAGAGCCCAGTATCGGTGGAACCTCAGACGTCTACAAGTTTAAGGGGATCTGCTTTGGCAGCTTGAGCTTCCTGACTGGCACCTCCACTGTTCCGCAAAGTTATACTTTTCATATTTCCCATTGGTTACCGTATATCGCATCGTCATGCAGTTTACTTAGTATGCAGCTACAAGGTTTTTTCTGTCAATTACGCAAGTCAGAGGCTGCAGGAACGTAAGCAAAGCTAGTCCAGCACTCAAATTGGAGGTAAGATAGCATAGAATGTATTTTAACGTCTCCTCATCAGTATGTTAGTGTGTTTATAGTCACGTTTCCATGTGCCAATCACAAGTGATCATGTGCGATGAAACTCTTCTAATGAATTCTATGAGTGCCTCCATCATGCAGCCAGGCATCTGGATATACCACAGGTGCCACCAAGCCAACTGATGACCAAGATCCTCTGGTGACTATTTGCCCGTCTTTACTTTCTTTTTGGTCTTTCAGAATGAGCATAGACTGTAACTTACAAAAGCTATTTGTTTTCGTTTTTTGCGTGTGTTCCTCTATGCAGTGCTTCCACCTAGTGGCACTTCCTTTGACTTTACAGCTGCTTCATTTCATAATGCCGACAGCACCACCCTGCCCCTCCTCTCCCCTCCCCCCTTGATGCATTTTTAATGACCCTTATCTCTTCAATACTGAGCACACTGCCTAACCACCTAGATGAGGGGTCATCTCGTGGCACAGTGTAAACCCTCTGCCCAAGTGCAGTCGCTGGGCCGAACAGAAGATTTTTTTTGGTCTGTGTATTTTGTACAAGGAAAGCCATTGTAGCTTTCCGATTTTAATTTGGTTTGACATTAGTGGTTGATATTTCACTTCAAACTTGAACCTGGTATCCTCGCGGATGAAAAAGCTTTAAAGCTTTATCTCAACTATTCCGACAGCGCAGTATACTTCATTTCAGCATAACCTTGAAAAAGGTTAGAGCTGCATCCCTCACAAGGCAGTCGGAGCAACTGAGTGAGGTATGTGACAGCCCTTTGCAAGAGGATTGCAACCTCGAACAGTATACTTTTGCATGTCTCGCTCCTACAGTCATTAGCTGGCCAGGCCATTCATTTAACTGTTTTGCAAAGTTATGTTGAAACGGATTGTAGCGAGTCAAATCACTCAATTTTCTTGTTGCAAAGACACCGCTAACAAAAACTCTTTAAACTCACAGTATTATGTGATTTGAGGAAGGAGGACTCGTACATCTGTATTTTTCAGAAATAAGATCAGACAGACTTCTGGCAAGTTCAAGATTTTTATTCAGCGGAGCTTGCTCATCTTTAAGTAGATTATGAGATGGAGGACTCGTTCGCAGTGTTTTTTCATGAGGAGTAAGAGGACTCATTCAGTTAATTTTAGGGGTGTGCGAATACCGAATAGTAGTTTTCGAATCGAATACCGAATCGAATCAAGAAAAAAAAGCCGAATATCGAATCGAATATCGAATACTGATTTTATTTGTAGGAATTTTTCAAAGTGTGCTGCGAATGAGATTATTATATGGGCAGAGTATGCACCTGTTGCAGAATATGCATCTTGTGCAGAACAAAAGCTAAAATGTAAAAAAAATTCTGGTGAAAAAAAAAAAAAATAATAAAAGCAGTTGCTGTTGGATGTTTGGCACTAAAGATCCAATTTTATGGCACAAATATAATCTATCTTCCCTAAACGTCACACAAAAACCAAAGTTACAGCCACGCATGTCTTTTTTAAGCCGAACCTAACACCGCGACTTTTTTTTAGAAATGTTTGCATATCTCAGAAAAGGGGTATTTTGCGATATTTGGTTTTCATTATAAGGAAGAAAAAGGGCACCCGGGATTTTATTTCACGTAAATAAACAGATAGGTGTTAAATCTTAGTAAACAGGCTTAAACAATATAATCTGAAGTAAGAAAAAAAAAAGCGTGGTTAGGTGGCGCAAGACACCGTTCAACTGCCGCTATGCATCTATTTTTCCGTCTATCTATCCTGTTTTAGAGAGCCTTGATTTAAAAGAGGGAGCAAGCGAAACTGAAACCACGGAGATGGCTCCAGTGCAGATTGGTCGTAAGTGCGCATGTGTTGTGTTGTCGCGAGGAAAAGGGCGAGCAAACAGAAGGGTGACGACGCCTGCTCTCCCTGCCCTGCCTGCCCGATCCCGATCGACGCTTTCGTTTTTTCGTCACCTTCTCGCAGTTCGTAATTCAAACGCGGCTATCGAACGGTTCGAAACCCTCTCAAATCTAGGCACACTATTTTCCCGTTCCGTTCCGTTCCGAATCAGAATTTGCGGCTTGAGGTTCCAAAAGAACGACGACGATAACTCGGCTGGTTTTATCGGCGTGTTTAACGTGGCTTTCGCTCTGTGATCGTGCAGTCGCCGATTTCTGTGAGCGCGGCAGGTGTGTTTTACATCGGTGTTTCAATTTGAAACGAAGGGCTTAACTCGTGAAAAGAATTAGGCATGGCAACAATTCCTCTCTGGAAGTGGCGCAAACGGGATGTTTCGGTTGTGATTCAAGGGTAGATTGCTTTACGATTATGAGTAAATCTGCATGCTATAAAGATTGTGGCGTTCGTTACTTTTCTTTTTTCTAACCTGTGTGTTAGATTTTTGTGGAATGGTAGGACCAAGAGCTGTTTTTCACATGGTTTGTCTAACATCACGGCGCTTACATCGGGGGGGAAAACGGCTTTTTTTGTCAGCTTCGCGGCGATTGCGCGTCTTTGCCCGAATATATTGAATATTCGAGTGACCGAATACTAGGAATTCGATTCGCGAATCGAATTATTCTGGAACTTTCTATTCGATTCGAATTCGTATATTCGAGTATTCGCACACCCCTAGTTAATTTTTACATTGGCTTCCCATGTTGGCGTTTTCGAACCTAAAGAGTACACTGATGCTCGCAGTGTAAACGGATGTTTTTGAGGATAAAGCAGACATATTCACATATGCTTTTGCAAATGACGGATCAAAGAGCTCTACACCTCTGCGTGGCTTTTAATTAGTACATTCAACTTTCCTGTTTGCATCTTGGCAAAACAAATTGACAACTAATATGTGTATTGAGAAGGTGCTCAAGTGTTATGTAGGCTAGATTTTAGAAATCAGTGCAGTGCTAAACAATTTAAGCCTAAATAACCTTTTCTTCACAACTGCAGATAATTTTAAGTGTGCATCAGCATATCCCAAAGACACACACACACACTTGTTCCCCATCTGGCCCGACCCCACATTAACTTCGCGTCTCCTCGGCCAGCTGCTTCAAAGGGTTGCTGATCTAGAGTGCTTGGCTTTTATTGACAGTGGCAAATGCGTTTCCAGGACCCACCTTCGCCCTTCCAGGACTCAGCTGTTTCCTTGGCTGCACAGCGTGGACTAGAGACAGAGAGTACACATTCACCAAGCCCAACCCCTGCAGATATGAAGGAAGTGACCGAGTTGCCTGCTGCGCCTCAACCTGCTGGTGTTCAGCCAGTAAAGCGAAAGACGTCCATGGATAGTGGAAACACACCAATAGAGCAGGTCCTGAGGGCAGCCGCTGCTAACCCGAGGTTCTCAGACTGCCCTCCAGAGCACACGGACAAGATAGCAGAGTCCCCGGCACAGAACCGTTCGTTCATGCAGCGAATGGTTGTTGACAGGCGCCGGCATTTCATCCGTCAGATAAGGGGCCTAGCACATGATGAGCTAGTAGTTGGCTGCACAGCATGGATCAGAGAGTACACATCCACCAAGCCCGACCCCTGCAGATGTGAAGGAAGTGACCCAGCCCCCTGCTGCTCCCCGACATGTGCCTCGGCCTGCTGGTGTTCGGCCAGTAAAGTGAAAGAGGTCCATGGATGGTGGAAACACACCAGTGGAGCAGGTCCTGAGAGCAGCCGCTGCTAACCCGAGGTTCTCAGACTGCCCTCCAGAGCACACGGACAAGATAGCAGAGTCCCTGGCACACAACCGTTCGTTCATGCAGCGAATGGTTGTTGACAGGCGCCGGCATTTCATCCGTCAGATAAGGGGCCTAGCACATGATGAGCTAGTAGTTGGCTGCACAGCATGGATCAGAGAGCACACATCCACCAAGCCCAACCCCTGCAGATGTGAAGGAAGTGACCCAACCCCCTGCTGCTCCCAGACATGTGCCTCGGCCTGCTGGTATTCGGCCAGTAAAGTGAAAGAGGTCCATGGATGCTGGAAACACACCAGTGGAGCAGGTCCTGAGAGCAGCCACTGCTAACCCGGGGTTCTCAGACTGCCCTCCAGAGCACACGGACAAGATAGCAGAGTCCCTGGCACACAACCGTTCGTTCATGCAGCGAATGGTTGTTGACAGGCGCCGGCATTTCATCCGTCAGATAAGGGGCCTAGCACATGATGAGCTAGTAGTTGGCTGCACAGCATGGATCAGAAAGTACACATCCACCAAGCCCAACCCCTGCAGATGTGAAGGAAGTGACCCAACCCCCTGCTGCTCCCCGACATGTGCCTCGGCCTGCTGGTGTTCGGCCAGTAAAGTGAAAGAGGTCCATGGATGGTGGAAACACACC
Organism: Ixodes scapularis; assembly: GCF_016920785.2. Classification (NCBI taxonomy): domain Eukaryota; kingdom Metazoa; phylum Arthropoda; class Arachnida; order Ixodida; family Ixodidae; genus Ixodes; species Ixodes scapularis. The sequence continues at coordinate 94,660 of NW_024610170.1, forward strand.
AGTGGAGCAGGTCCTGAGAGCAGCCGCTGCTAACCCGAGGTTCTCAGACTGCCCTCCAGAGCACACGGACAAGATACCAGAGTCCCTGGCACACAACCGTTCGTTCATGCAGCGAATGGTTGTTGACAGGCGCCGGCATTTCATCCGTCAGATAAGGGGCCTAGCACATGATAAGCTAGTAGTTGGCTGCACAGCATGGATCAGAGAGTACACATCCACCAAGCCCAACCCCTGCAGATGTGAAGGAAGTGACCCAGCCCCCTGCTGCTCCCCGACATGTGCCTCGGCCTGCTGGTGTTCGGCCAGTAAAGTGAAAGAGGTCCATGGATGGTGGAAACACACCAGTGGAGCAGGTCCTGAGAGCAGCCGCTGCTAACCCGAGGTTCTCAGACTGCCCTCCAGAGCACACGGACAAGATAGCAGAGTCCCTGGCACACAACCGTTCGTTCATGCAGCGAATGGTTGTTGACAGGCGCCGGCCTTTCATCCGTCAGATAAGGGACCTAGCACATGATGAGCTAGTAGTTGGCTGCACAGCATGGATCAGAGAGTACACATCCACCAAGCCCAACCCCTGCAGATGTGAAGGAAGTGACCGAGCCCCCTGCTGCTCCCCGACATGTGCCTCGGCCTGCTGGTGTTCGGCCAGTAAAGTGAAAGAGGTCCATGGACGGTGGAAACACACCAGTGGAGCAGGTCCTGAGAGCAGCCACTGCTAACCCGAGGTTTTCAGACTGCCATCCAGAGCACATGGACAAGATAGCAGAGTCCGTGGCACAAATTTGTTTGTTCATACAGCAAATGGTTGTTCACAGGCGCCGGCCTTTCATCCGTCAGATAAGGGACCTAGCACATGATGAGCCAGTAGTTGGCTGCACAGCATGGACCAGAGAGTACACATCCACCAAGCCCAACCCCTGCAGATGAGAAGGAAGTGACCGAGCCCCCTGCTGCTCCCCAACATGTGCCTCGGCCTGCTGGTGTCCGGCCAGTAAAGTGAAAGAGGTCCATGGATGGTGGAAACACACCAGTGGAGCAGGTCCTGAGAGCAGCCACTGCTAACCCGAGGTTTTCAGACTGCCATCCAGAGCACACGGACAATTAAGATAGCAGAGTCCGTGGCACAAATTTGTTAGTTCATGCAGCAAATGGTTGTTCACAGGTGCCGGCCTTTCATCCGTCAGATAAGGGACCTAGCACATGATGAGCTAGTAGTTGGCTGCACAGCATGGACCAGAGAGTACACATCCACCAAGCCCAACCCCTGCAGATGTGAAGGAAGTGACCCAGCCCCCTGCTACGGGGGGCTAAAAAAAAAACGCCACCTTCGATTTTTTAAAAATTTGGGTACCCTGTTATACTCTATTTCGGCATTCATTTCTATTAAAAACATGTCGCATCATTTCACTGTGAAAGAAGAAACAACTCCCCAAAGTAGGGTCCTTTTTCAAAGCCTACACTTAGCAGTGTCCTATACAAGAAGTGACTCTGAGTTCCAGTTTCATGAAACTTGCACAAATCTTTTATATACATTTATTCAGATGATTTCATTGATAAAAAGAGCGATCGGTCACACAGTAAAAGGGAGGAGAAACTATATACAGCATTTTACATAAGCGTACAAAGTGGTATCATATTAGAGACTAATGATTTGAGAAAAGATGATGCAGTGTGAAGTTGTACCTTCCGGTATATTTTACATCTAGAGTAAAATAAATAACTTTACTTCCACACACAAAAACAAAGATATAATAGTAAGATATTTAGGTTGGCTGTGTATTTACGATTACAAACAATTTCAGGTGACGGATGCCATAGTGCCTAACTGGAGCAGCTTCGATGCTCTCGGTGTATGAATGAATCGTGGCAAGCCGATATATTTTATCCTGCTGGAGGATAACATTTTGGGATTTTTTTTATAGTGATCTTTAAAAATTATTAGTAACCACCAACAAAAACAGTAGGTTAAATACCCCGTGAAGAAAAATGTGATAAATAAGATGTCCCTGCATTCAAAATGAGCAGTCCTTGGGAAATCAAATTCGGCACTTTACGCTAAGGTTTTCCTCGCTGTACCCATTTAATAAAGTTGCTTCCAAGCAGATCCGACTGTCCGTGCTACATATACGTCACAGGTCCCATCTGTTGATGACTTGCTGAGCCGCCACGCGTGCCAAGACTGAATGCCAGGGAAGGCGCGCACCGTCAGCCACTCTTCTTTTTTTTGTTCACGATACCGAACAACCTCATTTTCGTCCAGATATACAAGATGCACGCCTTTCAGTTTCTTTGATAGAACGCTCACCATTGTCCTGGCCGTCTGAATTGCGCTTACTGAACGTTCTCTCAGGTTGTTCAGCGTGGCCTGGTGCTTCACGAGTCCGCCAACTCCGTCACATGCATTTTTCCCATGTCCAGATGCAGAAAATAACCACTGGGCTTGTGGGCAATCGTCCTTTGCAAATTGGTGAAGCTGGTAGCGATTCTTGAAATGACTGGCGGCGCCGTCACTTACGTACGTCACGTACGAGTATACCGCAACGTTGTCTTCAACCCACTCCTTCACTTTTTCTAGAGCCAAGCAAGCGTGAGCGGCGTCGTGACACAGGTCCTCACTGATGATGGCAAAGCTGTTTGTAGATTTTCTTGTCGTCACTACACATGTAAATATCGAAACTTGTTTTTTTTCCAGTGATATGCTTGCACTTCGTCAAGAAGCACGATGGTCCAGTTTTCAGCAAAGTCAAAATGAAAGACAATGCTCCCGCGTTGCATGCACTGTTTTTCATCGTAGATCGCTTTACCTTGCGTTTGCCGGATATTGTTGTGAAGTACCCAACTTCCAACCGTCACTTGGATGACTTTTAGGAAAGTCTCAGGTTCCAAAGTTTTTTTCACAAGGTCGCCGGACTCCCATGTTGCAAGCACAATCTCTTCATCCTCCGGGATATCAAGTTCCTGGAGTGTAAGAAACTGGCCTTTTGGGCAGTGATCACAGTCTCCTTGAAGGCACAGTTCTGTTGCTGGGTCGCACAGAAATGCCGAGTTCATTTCACCAGTGTTGAATGTTGAGCGTGTAACGTTCTCTAGAGCGGCAATACAAAGATAATAATTGGCGCAGCGCACACAAGCGCACACTTCCTGGTGTGGAATACATTGGACCCATCTAGGGCGCAACGAATAAAATTTCGTTAGCCCAACGCCGGAATCGGGATGCTTGTCTTTGTATATACGGAAGGCCTCTCGTATTGAGCGTGTCATGAAGCGCTTTGGCACGAACGTTTTCTCTCCGTTGAGCATGACAGAGATGACGTCCTTCTGGTTGGGACTTTGGCGCGAACATTGTAGCTCGTCTTTCGTGAAGTACTCTAGGGCAGCAGACAGGTTCTCAGGGCTCACCTTGCACCTCGTGTAAGGATCCGGCTCATACCACACGCCATGCTTTTCCTCGAGTTTTCGGGATTTACTGATGAGGTACATTGAGGCCTGTGGAATCATCTTTTGAACCTCATTCTTCGTCAGTGTTGACGGCAGGAGTGTAAGCAGTTGACAACGTTCCCGGAGAGAGGTGGCGGTTTCAAAGGCCTGCCGAAAGTTGTCCACCCACTCAGTGCATGTGGAGCATGTTGGTTCGGACGACCCCGATGGTGCGTCCCTGTCGTACGCAATACGTAGCCTTGAGCGTATATTCTTGACAGCAACCTGCTCCAGTTCTGTCTGCTTTCTCTTGACATAGGCAGGCCTGTCCAGACTTCTTACGACGCTTGGTTGTCTCAGCGGCGACACATCTGTAGGTAGTATGCTGCGATTTAGATCTTCAATTGCTTCTTCAACTGGCGCAAATATGTCAGGGCACTGCTCTGAGCTTCGCATCGAGATCTCCTTAGTGATGTGCATGAAGCAATGGTAGCACAGGTAGTCCGTCGCACTCACTTTGGTGGAACAGTCAGGCGGAAGAATTTGCTTCAACGAGTTTAGGTCCAACTCGCCAACACTTCGAAAATTCCGCTGCTTTGGTATAGTCTTTTTGTGTTTGCAAAAGTAATCTGCACAAAACACTCGTTCGGAGCTCCAGGACGTCTTCATAATGTATACATAAATAATAAAAATTAAACCCCAACTGATGGCATATAATTGCCAAGTGAAAGAACTACTGGGTGCACAAGTGACAAGTCCGAGGCTGAGGAGCTCACTCACTGCAAACGTACATTTGAAAAGAGAGGTCACAACTGAGGCTGTCGGCAAAGCTTGATCCACGTCAAAGGAAGAAAGAGGGAAAGTCTCCAGACAAAAAATTGGGGTCAGCGGCCTTCGAAAAAGACTTTCCGGAATCGCACTGTCGTCCCTCCACGCGCTGATATGAAAGCACCCGAGCTTCTACCACGTGGTTCATGACACAGCCTGAGCCATGTCGGCGACCGGTTCGCGAGGGGTTGGCGGTGGGGTTACGTTGATGGTCACTCGGATTAGCCCTTGCTGTACTGAGCTACCGCCTGCAGTGCCTTATCGCCGGCTGGTGTCAACAACGAGAACACACACACCCTGTCTACACCAAAACTACAAGCGTTCGCCGCACACGCGTCGCCGCCGCTTTTAAGCTTTTGTGAAATTGCTTTCTTTTGCCGCGGAGAACCGCCTTATCTTAACTAGGCGCCTGAAATCCTTCCAGGCGGGCGTACACAATATCAAGCGTTTCGAGAAATGCCCGTGGAGTAGAACTATGGGAACATTCGGAGCCCGCGATGTCGATATCGTCGCCGTTGTGCCGTTGTGTTAGTACGCCGTCGCGTACTGCAGTCCCCCGTTGGGGGAGGGGGGGGGGGGGGGGCAGTCTTACTACGATAACATGGCGACAGCGTTTACACTCTATGTATTTACGCGAGGCTCGAGTATTTGGGGATAATGCTGCCGGTTGGTGTGCCCCTTTGTGCCTGATATTATCGCCCGTGACGCCAGCGAGTGAGATGGCGACAGGCATGACTGCTCAGTAAACAGGCGTCGGCGGCCATGTTTTGCTGGTTGAAGCGAACCCCCTTGTCCTTGACAGCGAGCGGGGAAATGCGAAAAAAAGATTGTATCGGCCGTTTTGCCAGAACTAGCGACGAGTGTCGTCTGTGGTTTCCGGCAACTATTTTGCCATAATCGTGAGCTTTTATTTATTTATTTATTTATTTATTGAAAGTACCCTCAGGGCCCGAAGGCATTACAGAGGGGGAGAGCACATACATGAAACAAAGATAGTAATATAGTAACAAGTCAACAATATTAAATATACAACAAACAAAGAATAATAATAATAATAGGTCATGGGTCACTGCTAAAATAGCTAGTGATGGAATTTCTAAACAGGTTAGTATCAGTTATAGTAGCAATCAAACCAGGGAGGTGGTTCCATTCCTCGGCTGTGCGGGGTAAAAAAGAAGATTGAAATGTTGTGGTAAACGAACTTGGAACTCCAACTTTATGCTGATGGTCAAGACGGGATGAAATGTAAAAGGGGGGAGTAATCATCCGATTGCGTAGGAGAGGGATATGAAAATGCATTTTATGAAATAGACATAGGCGTGAAATTTTACGTCGCAAGGAGAGAAGTGGTAAACATAAACTATTTTTCATTGATGTGACACTAGCAGTACGATGGTAGTTGGAAAGAATGAAACGGGCTGACCTATTCTGAATGGATTCGAATGCAGTGATTAGAGTATCGTGACCGGGATCCCAGATGGAGGCTGCATATTCTAATTTAGGCCTGATTAATGTTTTGTAGAGGATCAATTTTAGTGAAATAGGTGCCAATGAAAAGTTGCGTTTTAAGTAGCCCAACATGCAGTTAGCACGGGTAGTAACATACTGAATGTGGGGTTTCCATGAAAGGTTATTTGTTAAGTGAACACCAAGGTACGTTGTACGTTGCCACTTGCTCCAAAAGGTTGCCATCTAGGTGGTAACAGGGACACAGGGACTGTTGTTAGGCTTGCGGGACACTCTCATCTGTTTACATTTACTAGTGTTTAGTTTCATTAGCCATAATTCACACCAACGAGAGACAGAGTTAATATCAGACTGAAGTGTAGACAGGTCAGAATCGTGACAGATTTCACGGTAAATTACACAGTCATCGGCAAAGAGACAAACGGATGAAGACACATTAATGGGAAGATCGTTAATATAGATTAAAAATAGTAGTGGGCCTAAACCCGACCCTTGAGGAACTCCAGAATTCACAGACACGGGAGGAGAATTTTCGTTGTTAATTGTTACAAATTGTGAACGGTTATTTAGAAAAGACCGAATCCATGCGAGAACGTTAGGGTCAATGTTAAGTTTTGAAAGTTTTAACAGTAATAGCTCGTGACACACCTTATCGAATGCCTTGGCGAAATCTAAGAAAATGCAGTCCACCTGGGAGCCTCGGTCAAGAATAGAATGAATGTCATGAGTGAAGGATAGGAGCTGAGTATCACAAGATAATGATTTACGAAATCCGTGCTGTGCTTCGGTGAAAAAATTATTCGACTCTAGGAAATGTACGAGTTGGGAAAAGATAACGTGTTCCAGAAGTTTACATGGTATGCTGGTTAATGAAATGGGACGATAATTGTTAGGGGAATACTTATCGCCACCTTTCGGAATTGGAACCACCTTCCCCACTCGCCAATCACAAGGTAAAATACCATCTTGCAGCGACTGTTCAAACAATTTTGAGAGAATAAGAGATGAGTATAGTTTAGTGTTTTTTAAAAACTTGGAATTAATTCCGTCCACTCCTGATGAGGATGATAACTTCAGTTCATCTATAATTTTTGCAATACCAGCAGGATCAACAAAGATAGAATCCATTGGCAGATAACAGGAACAGCTCATCGAAGGGTAAGTTATGTTGCGAATATCGGAGAAAGATTCCATAAATATACTATTTAAGACATTAGCACATTCGTCACTGGGCACGCTGTCACCACTAGAAGTTGTAAGAGAAATTGAAAAACGGTCCTTTTTGTTAACAGTATTCCAAAATTTAATGGGGTTATTTACCAACATGTCTGGAAGACTATGTGTGAAAAAGTGAGATTTAGCGCCTTCAATCGCTTTTTTGTACACTTCTACAGAATTGTGATATGCGGCCCAGCGACGCTCACACTGGGAAAACTTGGCCGCACGGTACAAGCGCTTTTTTTTATTTGACAGTCTCTTCAGGGCTTTCGTGAACCAAGGTGACTGATTATTTTCAAGTATACTTCGGAGCGGCACGTATTTGTTGATAAGGGAGATTACCTTATCTTTATACAAATTCCAGTTTTCGTCAACCGAGCGCCCCGAAAAGTCTGTCAAATACTGGTCAAAGAAAACCGCAAGATCATTGTTGATCTGATCAAAATTCGCTCTACTGTAATCGCGTATTTTCTTTCGTTGGTCAGTCGGCCTAGATACCGACGTTTTGAAATGAAAATGTAACATAGAGTGATCACTGATCCCTGGAAGATAAGTTATGTCACTTGCATGTTCAGGGTGAGTAGCCAATATTAGATCTAAAACACTTGCTGTCGTCGGAGACACTCTGGTGGGATGAAGAACTAATTGCGACAGGTTAAAATCGAGACACAAGTTAATGAACGAATTACACTCTGTAGTGTGTACATTCATACAATGAACGTCATCTGACCATGATATAGCGGGAAAATTGAAGTCACCCAGAAGGAAGATGGGTGCGCTGGGATACCGCATCACTATTCTGTTAATGGCGTTATGCAAAGTCTCAACAAATGACGACGAAGATGAGGGTGGCCGATAACATACTCCCATGATCCACTTCTTATGGTTCAAAACAAGGCCTACCCAGGTTAGTTCTATATCGCACGCAATGTTTAATGAAAAAGATTTAATATGGTCAGCAATTGCAATCAGGACGCCACCGCCACACCTGTCCTGTCTATCGTTCCGATACACATTGAACTTTTTTGAACCATCAAACAGTTCACTGTTCCGTATCCTCCCAGAAAGCCATGTTTCGGTTAGAACAACAACATCAGCATCGGTAGTATCAATGATGGAACACAATTCATCACGTTTTTTTATTACACTCCTTATGTTAGTAAACAAAACAGAGACGTCGGAAAACTGTGACAGCCTAGCTCTACCCCTCGACAAATCCTACGTTGGCGAGCGCGCCTCAGCGGAATCTTGAGTAAGAGATGACTGTGTCTGGGGAATCGTCGGCTGTGCGGGAGAGACAATAGGCAAACTAGAAGGACCTAGCTCGTAGACTTCGCCATTTGTCGAGTTGAAAGCGTAACACCGGTTGTTAATGTGCAGCTTGTTCCCTGCCCTTAGATTTACCAAATTCTAACAGTCTTTTTCTCGCATTACGCGTAGCAAGCGAAAAGTCTTCGCTAACCGTAATACGGTGCGTTTTTAATGCTTGTCTTGCCATCAGGATCTGGTCCCGCAGTTTAAATGACGAAAATTTTATAATTATAGGTCGGCATTTTTCGTGATAAAATCTTCCGAGACGATGAGCCCGAACAATAGAGTCGCCCGTAACTGGCATGCCAAGGGACGTTGGAAAAACGCTCAACATTCTTTCTTCCGTCTGGGCCCAAGTTTCTGATATGGTGTCAGTAACCCCAAAAAATATCAGATTGTCTCGACGGGACTGATCTTCCGCCTCGTCAAGACGTGCTCGCAACGCAATATTTTCGCCTTGTAAACCATCAGCAACATTTCTGGCGTCGATTACTGCTGTTTGAAGTTGTGCTACAACAGAGGCGCTGGATTCGACTGCAAGGAGCCTCGAGTTGATGTCTGAGATGTTGGCCCTCATTGTTTCTTGGTTCTGTTTAATCTCGTTAATAGATGTTAGGATTCCTGATTGTGACGATTGAATCTGTATTGATCGCGCGTTAACGTCAACAAGCATTAGCGAGGAAATGATTTTTGCTAGCCACAGAACACTACCACGCAGAAAGAGAATGCTTGAACATGTTTTTGTTCTGGATATATATCAGGGATATATGTGAGAGAGAGAGAGATGAAGGTAGAGCGGAAGAGGGAATAGCATATAGTGTCGCAGGAGAATAAAGTAAACAAAGTTCCTAGTGGCCGATGGCTGCATGATCTTTTCTCGGATCACTAGTCCGTAATATGATACCTCTTTGTACACAGTAGTTTCTCCTGAATTTAAGTGTGTGAACGATTTCTTTAGTTATCATTGGCCTCATCCGAATAAAAATATATAAAAGATGTGTGTTGGTTTCATGAAACTGGAACTCAGAGTCACTTCTTGTATAAAACACTGCTAAAACACTGCTAAAACACTTCTTGTATAAAACACTGAAAAAGGACCCTACTTTGGGGAGTTGTATCTTCTTTCTCAATAAAATGATGCAACATGTTTTTAATGGAAACGAATGCCGAAATAGAGTATAACAGGTTACCTAATTTTAAAAAAAATCGAGGGTGGTGTTTTTTTTTTATTTGCATCGGAATTTTTCTTTGTTTGATTTTTTTTCCATGTTTGACTAAATATATCCTAACTATTGTATCACACAGATACCTTAGTTATTTTTAAATATTAGCTATATATTAGTAGAATAATATCTGCAAATTATATCATAATGATTAAATTATTTCATGAGATACAGACCTCCAAAGTTTGCCATTTGTCGTTCGAGCAGGCATGTTTGTCAATTTTTAGAAAAATAAATAAATTTTAAATAATTATGATTACTTTATATTACAAGCAAGCTATACCCATAGTTTGCGCCTAAAACGTATTAGAGTTCTCCTAATGTTATCGCTTTAGTTATTCACTCTCAAACGGGCCCCCTCCATCAGTGCGCGTTAATGCAACTGTCCACCACCTCATGCCTTACGATTTTTCCTGTCCCCAAGTATTTTTTCTAGTCAAAACTAAGTTTGGATTCGTTCATACCAGGCACTAGACAATAACATATAAAAACCTCAGTTGATTTGAAAATGTCGACTAGCCATCCTTTGGTCGATCTTATCTGAAATCACCCAGTAGGTATTTGTTGATGCAATCAGTGTCGGCTACGCTGTTTTCTTTCTGGTAATTTCACTAACAAACCTTTGGTTGCAAGAACAGCTTCATCCTGTCCTGTTCGTTGTATTCACTCCGTCGTCGTCGTTTGAGTGGTTATCATTATGTATAACGTTAATAAACTCGCCCTAATCGCTACCTTACAGGAGACTACTTCTTACGTAGGTCACGAGTAACAGTGTGCAGCTCTGAAGGTCATGGGTGGCTGGGCATAGAAGGGCTCTATCACACAAAGGCAACGTGTCCAGCACAAACGGCTAGAAAACGTGCATATCCGTGGAAGAAAGAAACCTCGATATCATACTGCCTGTTTTATCCTGTTTTCAAAGGTTAACAAAAGCTTCAAAGAGAATTCCAGGCACCGCGTTGTTGCGCATTCACTTTCAGATTTACGGTACTGATTTTTAGGTTTTTGGCAGACATTACTAGTTTTAGAACTTATGGTTTTGATTTTTAGGTTTTTGGCAGACATTACTAGTTTTTGAACTTTTTCCTGTTCTTCAAGTTTATAAAGTTTTCAGTTAGGCTTTCGTTGCCTAGAGAGTAAGCCACAGAAAACCTCGCCCGCAATTATTAATTTGGGAGAAATATACAAGAAACAACATTTTCTTTTTTACAAAGATGTCGAATTTTAATGATAATAAATTGATATATGTTGCGCATGTTCCAACAACCTCCATATAAAAGGAAGAAAAAAAATCAATGAGCCTTTCTCCGCATACGCTCAATGGCCGGTGAGCTTTTCTCCGTATCCGCCGGTTTTCCGGTGAGCTTTTTTCCGGTGAGCTTTTCTCCGGGATTCGGCAAAATAGTCTCACCCTTTTTTCTTTGAAAATTTAGGAAAATCGCTTATGAATATGATACCGGTTGGTGCTGAAACTTTGGAATCTTGCTCGAACGGCTGGGGCTACGTTGTGACGGAGTTCGAGCTCTCCGCGATGTCTAGTTAATCTCTGCAGTGCGAAGAACACGGTTCGGTGTTCTCGCGGACATCCCGTACAAATGAAAAGCCTGCACCACTTTTGCAGCGGTGACGGCGAGTTGCTTCAAACACACAATAACACGCGCAAATTGCAAACTCGCACAAAAGCATTTCAGACCTCCGCCGAAAATAAAGAGCTGAGCGCACGATGACGCACAGCAGACTTTCGAACGCACTGTAGCCGAAGGCTCAAAAGAGCGAAGCTCGCCGACGTGAACAATGGGACAGAACGCGGTGGCTACTTATAAGTGATCAAGTAAGAAATGAGCCTACAGACGAGCATTTACTGCACGCAACAAGCGCTGTCAGGATGTCCTGATAAAGGGGTGTCCAAACAGGGCACTACAGAACGCACGACTCCGACAAATCGTGAAAATTGAAGCGGGCGCGAAGCGGGCGCGTCCGCTTCCATTTTCACGATTTGTCGGAGTCGTGCCTTTTGTAATGTCCTGTTTGGACACCCCTTAAGGCACTTGGCGACTTGGCACTTTGGACACCCCTTAAGGCACTTGCTGTTCGCTTCGAGCAACCGAAGCAAACAGCACGCGCCTGCGTCTACATGTCGGGTAGCCATACCTTGTGAAAGGGTCGTCGTTCCACCAGTCCGTCTAGTCCGCCACTTAGAGCTAAAAGCCATAAGAACTGCGAGAGTCAAACCACAGCCTGTAGGACAACTAACACCATGAACCAAACCACAACTCGACAACTAGCACCAAGAACGTAACAAAAGCAGACAAGCGTGATTACCGCCGCAACGAAAAACAGCCAGATAATGGATTGGATTGGCTTCGGACGTATATCGATCATATTCACAATTAAAATAAATCGTTATATTTTATAACGCTATAAATAGTTTAACCACACAAAAATATTTGCAAAAATCGTATCAAGAATTCATTTATCTCGTATTTAAATCACGACCGACTAAACTTTTCTTCGACGACGACTTCAATTTCGGTTTGGGAATCAGAATTCCTGACATTGGCGCGCTTTTCGAATTCGATAGTTAAACATCGGTATTACGCTTCGAGACAGATTCTACGAACATTTTATGCCGACGCTGCGAGCCGATAGGACCAACAAGAGAGTGTTAAAAGCACACCATCATGGTGATCGTCGTGTTTCTGCACGTGTTATGTCATCGCTCATCCAATCAAACAGAAAAGGACCAGTGACTTCTGCATCTGACGCTGCTTGATTGGGCTTACGACCGCGTAGCGTCGGTTGTGTTTGGACTTCAAAGGTCTCCACTGGTGCCCCCAGCTGCACGTTTTGAGGACACTGGGACGCGTTGTGCTGTTTTTGCCTGATCGAATTAAATTAAGAGTCACTAATATTTTATCGCTGCTACTTGTTCCCTGAATAGCCCGACACACTAATGAGGTAATAGCTTAAAAAGCGCAGAAGCTCTAAAGCCTCTAATATCTTTAGACAAAATCGGCGGAGTTCCCCTTTAAAAAAGTTAAATGGGAACTCCGTCGATGTTTTTTTATAGTCTTCGATTTGAGTCGAAATCGGCGGACCGCAGCATAACCCTTTCTCAAGTGATGCCCAAAATATGTTATAAAAATGTTCCGTGTTATTTTCCGTCGAAATTGCTTCGGACGCGAGAGTTCCAGCAGGCGACTCTTCATTAAAAACAATTTAAAAAAAAATCGGAAATAAACAGAGCGCAAATATACAGAAAAGGACAACAGGGAAGGTGCGAACGACGCATGCGCTGGACTCACAACTAAGGATTCATTGAAAAAAACACCAACGAAGTATACCGCACTGTCGCTTGAGCACGTGTCAAGACAAGAATTTTCTTCTTTTTTTTTTCTTGTGTGTGTGTGTGTAGAAAAACCGTTGTTTGGCTGACACGTGCATCTCGCCCCTTTTTTGCTATTGTAGAGATTTTTTTATTTGATTATTAAAATAATTGAATTATTGGAATAATTCTCCGGTGGTTTTGTCTGTGCCCCTCCCGATGATTGCGATGTTGTAGAATTTGGGCTGGCATTTACAAGCAGCACAATGCAGAGGCAAGTGACCCCCTGAAATGCCAGCCCAATTTAATAATATCGAAATCATCGGGAGGGGCACACACAAGACCACCGGAGAATTATTCCAATAATTCAATTATTTTAATAATCAAATAAAAAAATCTCTACAATAGCAAAAAAGGGGCGAGATGCACGTGTCAGCCAAACAACGGTTTTTCTACACACACACACACAAAAAAAAAAAAAGAAGAAAATTCTTGTCTTGACACGTGCTCAAGCGACAGTGCGGTTTACTTCGTTGGTGTTTTTTTCAATGAATCCTTAGTTGTGAGTCCAGCGCATGCGTCGTTCGCACCTTCCCTGTTGTCCTTTTCTGTATATTTGCGCTCTGTTTATTTCCGATTTTTTTTTAATTGTTTTTAATGAAGAGTCGCCTGCTGGAACTCTCGCGTCCGAAGCAATTTCGACGGAAAATAACACGGAACATTTTTATAACATATTTTGGGCATCACTTGAGAAAGGGTTATGCTGCGGTCCGCCGATTTCGACTCAAATCGAAGACTATAAAAAAACATCGACGGAGTTCCCATTTAACTTTTTTAAAGGGGAACTCCGCCGATTTTGTCTAACGATATTAGAGGCTTTAGAGCTTCTGCGCTTTTTAAGCTATTACCTCATTAGTGTGTCGGGCTATTCAGGGAACAAGTAGCAGCGATAAAATATTAGTGACTCTTAATTTAATTCGATCAGGCAAAAACAGCACAACGCGTCCCAGTGTCCTCAAAACGTGCAACTGGGGGCACCAGTGGAGACCTTTGAAGTCCAAACACAACCGACGCTACGCGGTCGTAAGCCCAATCAAGCAGCGTCAGATCCAGAAGTCACTGGTCCTTTTCTGTTTATGATTGGATGAGCGATGACATAACGCGTGCAGAAACACGACGATCACCATGATGGTGTGCTTTTAACACTCTCTTGTTGGTCCTATCGGCTCGCAGCGTCGGCATAAAATGTTCGTAGAATCTGTCTCGAAGCGTAATACCGATGTTTAACTATCGAATTCGAAAAGCGCGCCAATGTCAGGAATTCTGATTCCCAAGCCGAAATTGAAGTCGTCGTCGAAGAAAAGTTTAGTCGGTCGTGATTTAAATACGAGATAAATGAATTCTTGATGCGATTTTTGCAAATATTTTTGTGTGGTTAAACTATTTATAGCGTTATAAAATATAACGATTTATTTTAATTGTGAATATGATCGATATACGTCCGAAGCCAATCCAATCCATTATCTGGCTGTTTTTCGTTGCGGCGGTAATCACGCTTGTCTGCTTTTGTTACGTTCTTGGTGCTAGTTGTCGAGTTGTGGTTTGGTTCATGGTGTTAGTTGTCCTACAGGCTGTGGTTTGACTCTCGCAGTTCTTATGGCTTTTAGCTCTAAGTGGCGGACTAGACGGACTGGTGGAACGACGACCCTTTCACAAGGTATGGCTACCCGACATGTAGACGCAGGCGCGTGCTGTTTGCTTCGGTTGCTCGAAGCGAACAGCAAGTGCCTTAAGGGGTGTCCAAAGTGCCAAGTCGCCAAGTGCCTTAAGGGGTGTCCAAACAGGACATTACAAAAGGCACGACTCCGACAAATCGTGAAAATGGAAGCGGACGCGCCCGCTTCGCGCCCGCTTCAATTTTCACGATTTGTCGGAGTCGTGCGTTCTGTAGTGCCCTGTTTGGACACCCCTTTATCAGGACATCCTGACAGCGCTTGTTGCGTGCAGTAAATGCTCGTCTGTAGGCTCATTTCTTACTTGATCACTTATAAGTAGCCACCGCGTTCTGTCCTATTGTTCACGTCGGCGAGCTTCGCTCTTTTGAGCCTTCGGCTACAGTGCGTTCGAAAGTCTGCTGTGCGTCATCGTGCGCTCAGCTCTTTATTTTCGGCGGAGGTCTGAAATGCTTTTGTGCGAGTTTGCAATTTGCGCGTGTTATTGTGTGTTTGAAGCAACTCGCCGTCACCGCTGCAAAAGTGGTGCAGGCTTTTCATTTGTACGGGATGTCCGCGAGAACACCGAACCGTGTTCTTCGCACTGCAGAGATTAACTAGACATCGCGGAGAGCTCAAGCTCCGTCACAACGTAGCCCCAGCCGTTCGAGCAAGATTCCAAAGTTTCAGCACCAACCGGTGTCATATTCATAAGCGATTTAACTAAATTTTCGAAGAAAAAAGGGTGAGACTATTTTGCCGAATCCCGGAGAAAAGCTCACCGGAGAAAAGCTCACCGCAAAACCGGCGGATACGGAGAAAAGCTCACCGGCCATTGAGCGTATGCGGAGAAAGGCTCATTGATTTTTTTTCTTCCTTTTATATGGAGGTTGTTGGAACATGCGCAACATATATCAATTTATTATCATTAAAATTCGACATCTTTGTAAAAAAGAAAATGTTGTTTCTTGTATATTTCTCCCAAATTAATAATTGCGGGCGAGGTTTTCTGTGGCTTACTCTCTAGGCAACGAAAGCGTAACTGAAAACTTTATAAACTTGAAGAACAGGAAAAAGTTCAAAAACTAGTAATGTCTGCCAAAAAGCTAAAAATCAAAACCATAAGTTCTAAAACTAGTAATGTCTGCCAAAAACCTAAAAATCAGAACCGTAAATCTGAAAGTGAATGCGCAACAACGCGGTGCCTGGAATTCTCTTTGAAGCTTTTGTTAACCTTTGAAAACAGGATAAAACAGGCAGTATGATATCGAGGTTTCTTTCTTCCACGGATATGCACGTTTTCTAGCCGTTTGTGCTGGACACGTTGCCTTTGTGTGATAGAGCCCTTCTATGCCCAGCCACCCATGACCTTCAGAGCTGCACACTGTTACTCGTGACCTACGTAAGAAGTAGTCTCCTGTAAGGTAGCGATTAGTGCGAGTTTATTAACGTTATACATAATGATAACCACTCAAACGACGACGACGGAGTGAATACAACGAACAGGACAGGATGAAGCTGTTCTTGCAACCAAAGGTTTGTTAGTGAAATTACCAGAAAGAAAACAGCGTAGCCGACACTGATTGCATCAACAAATACCTACTGGGTGATTTCAGATAAGATCGACCAAAGGATGGCTAGTCGACATTTTCAAATCAACTGATGTTTTTATATGTTATTGTCTAGTGCCTGGTATGAACGAATCCAAACTTAGTTTTGACTAGAAAAAATACTTGGGGACAGGAAAAATCGTAAGGCATGAGGTGGTGGACAGTTGCATTAACGCGCACTGATGGAGGGGGCCCGTTTGAGAGTGAATAACTAAAGCGATAACATTAGGAGAACTCTAATACGTTTTAGGCGCAAACTATGGGTATAGCTTGCTTGTAATATAAAGTAATCATAATTATTTAAAATTTATTTATTTTTCTAAAAATTGACAAACATGCCTGCTCGAACGACAAATGGCAAACTTTGGAGGTCTGTATCTCATGAAATAATTTAATCATTATGATATAATTTGCAGATATTATTCTACTAATATATAGCTAATATTTCAAAATAACTAAGGTATCTGTGTGATACAATAGTTAGGATATATTTAGTCAAACATGGAAAAAAAATCAAACAAAGACAAATTCCGATGCAAATAAAAAAAAAACACCACCCTCGATTTTTTTAAAATTTAGGTAACCTGTTATACTCTATTTCGGCATTCATTTCCATTAAAAACATGTTGCATCATTATATTGAGAAAGAAGATACAACTCCCCGAAGTAGGGTCCTTTTTCAAAGCCTACACTTAGCAGTGTTTTATACAAGAAGTGACTCTGAGTTCCAGTTTCATGAAACCAACACACATCTTTTATATATTTTTATTCGGATGAGGCCAATGATAACTAAAGAAATCGTTCACACACTTAAATTAAGGAGAAACTACTGTGTACAAAGAGGTATCATATTACGGACTAGTGATCCGAGAAAAGATCATGCAGCCATCGGCCACTAGGAACTGTGTTTACTTTATTCTCCTGCGACACTATATGCTATTCCCTCTTCCGCTCTACCTTCATCTCTCTCTCTCTCTCACATATATCCCTGATATATATCCAGAACAAAAACATGTTCAAGCATTCCCTTTCTGCGTGGTAGTGTTCTGTGGCTAGCAAAAATCATTTCCTCGCTAATGCTTGTTGACGTTAACGCGCGATCAATACAGATTCAATCGTCACAATCAGGAATCCTAACATCTATTAACGAGATTAAACAGAACCAAGAAACAATGAGGGCCAACATCTCAGACATCAACTTGAGGCTCCTTGCAGTCGAATCCAGCGCCTCTGTTGTAGCACAACTTCAAACAGCAGTAATCGACGCCAGAAATGTTGCTGATGGTTTACAAGGCGAAAATATTGCGTTGCGAGCACGTCTTGACGAGGCGGAAGATCAGTCCCGTCGAGACAATCTGATATTTTTTGGGGTTACTGACACCATATCAGAAACTTGGGCCCAGACGGAAGAAAGAATGTTGAGCGTTTTTCCAACGTCCCTTGGCATGCCAGTTACGGGCGACTCTATTGTTCGGGCTCGTCGTCTCGGAAGATTTTATCACGAAAAATGCCGACCTATAATTATAAAATTTTCGTCATTTAAACTGCGGGACCAGATCCTGATGGCAAGACAAGCATTAAAAACGCACCGTATTACGGTTAGCGAAGACTTTTCGCTTGCTACGCGTAATGCGAGAAAAAGACTGTTAGAATTTGGTAAATCTAAGGGCAGGGAACAAGCTGCACATTAACAACCGGTGTTACGCTTTCAACTCGACAAATGGCGAAGCATACGAGCTAGGTCCTTCTAGTTTGCCTATTGTCTCTCCCGCACAGCCGACGATTCCCCAGACACAGTCATCTCTTACTCAAGATTCCGCTGAGGCGCGCTCGCCAACGTAGGATTTGTCGAGGGGTAGAGCTAGGCTGTCACAGTTTTCCGACGTCTCTGTTTTGTTTACTAACATAAGGAGTGTAATAAAAAAACGTGATGAATTGTGTTCCATCATTGATACTACCGATGCTGATGTTGTTGTTCTAACCGAAACATGGCTTTCTGGGAGGATACGGAACAGTGAACTGTTTGATGGTTCAAAAAAGTTCAATGTGTATCGGAACGATAGACAGGACAGGTGTGGCGGTGGCGTCCTGATTGCAATTGCTGACCATATGAAATCTTTTTCATTAAACATTGCGTGCGATATAGAACTAACCTGGGTCGGCCTTGTTTTGAACCATAAGAAGTGGATCATGGGAGTATGTTATCGGCCACCCTCATCTTCGTCGTCATTTGTTGAGACTTTGCATAACGCAATTAACAGAATAGTGATGCGGTATCCCAGCGCACCCATCTTCCTTCTGGGTGACTTCAATTTTCCCGCTATATCATGGTCAGATGACGTTCATTGTATGAATGTACGCACTACAGAGTGTAATTCGTTCATTAACTTGTGTCTCGATTTTAACCTGTCGCAATTAGTTCTTCATCCCACCAGAGTGTCTCCGACGACAGCAAGTGTTTTAGATCTAATATTGGCTACTCACCCTGAACATGCAAGTGACATAACTTATCTTCCAGGGATCAGTGATCACTCTATGTTACATTTTCATTTCAAAACGTCGGTATCTAGGCCGACTGACCAACGAAAGAAAATACGCGATTACAGTAGAGCGAATTTTGATCAGATCAACAATGATCTTGCGGTTTTCTTTGACCAGTATTTGACAGACTTTTCGGGGCGCTCGGTTGACGAAAACTGGAATTTGTATAAAGATAAGGTAATCTCCCTTATCAACAAATACGTGCCGCTCCGAAATATACTTGAAAATAATCAGTCACCTTGGTTCACGAAAGCCCTGAAGAGGCTGTCAAATAAAAAAAAGCGCTTGTACCGTGCGGCCAAGTTTTCCCAGTGTGAGCGTCGCTGGGCCGCATATCACAATTCTGTAGAAGTGTACAAAAAAGCGATTGAAGGCGCTAAATCTCACTTTTTCACACATAGTCTTCCAGACATGTTGGTAAATAACCCCATTAAATTTTGGAATACTGTTAACAAAAAGGACCGTTTTTCAATTTCTCTTACAACTTCTAGTGGTGACAGCGTGCCCAGTGACGAATGTGCTAATGTCTTAAATAGTATATTTATGGAATCTTTCTCCGATATTCGCAACATAACTTACCCTTCGATGAGCTGTTCCTGTTATCTGCCAATGGATTCTATCTTTGTTGATCCTGCTGGTATTGCAAAAATTATAGATGAACTGAAGTTATCATCCTCATCAGGAGTGGACAGAATTAATTCCAAGATTTTAAAAAACACTAAACTATACTCATCTCTTATTCTCTCAAAATTGTTTGAACAGTCGCTGCAAGATGGTATTTTACCTTGTGATTGGCGAGTGGGGAAGGTGGTTCCAATTCCGAAAGGTGGCGATAAGTATTCCCCTAACAATTATCGTCCCATTTCATTAACCAGCATACCATGTAAACTTCTGGAACACGTTATCTTTTCCCAACTCGTACATTTCCTAGAGTCGAATAATTTTTTCACCGAAGCACAGCACGGATTTCGTAAATCATTATCTTGTGATACTCAGCTCCTATCCTTCACTCATGACATTCATTCTATTCTTGACCGAGGCTCCCAGGTGGACTGCATTTTCTTAGATTTCGCCAAGGCATTCGATAAAGTGTGTCACGAGCTATTACTGTTAAAACTTTCAAAACTTAACATTGACCCTAACGTTCTCGCATGGATTCGGTCTTTTCTAAATAACAGTTCACAATTTGTAACAATTAACAACGAAAATTCTCCTCCCGTGTCTGTGAATTCTGGAGTTCCTCAAGGGTCGGGTTTAGGCCCACTACTATTTTAATCTATATTAACGATCTTCCCATTAATGTGTCTTCATCCGTTTCTCTCTTTGCCGATGACTGTGTAATTTACCGTGAAATCTGTCATGATTCTGACCTGTCTACACTTCAGTCTGATATTAACTCTGTCTCTCGTTGGTGTGAATTATGGCTAATGAAACTAAACACTAGTAAATGTAAACAGATGAGAGTGTCCCGCAAGCCTAACAACAGTCCCTGTTACCACTTAGATGGCAACCTTTTGGAGCAAGTGGCAACGTACAAGTACCTTGGTGTTCACTTAACAAATAACCTTTCATGGAAACTCCACATTCAGTATGTTACTACCCGTGCTAACTGCATGTTGGGCTACTTAAAACGCAACTTTTCATTGGCACCTATTTCACTAAAATTGATCCTCTACAAAACATTAATCAGGCCTAAATTAGAATATGCAGCCTCCATCTGGGATCCCGGTCACGATACTCTAATCACTGCATTGGAATCCATTCAGAATAGGTCAGCCCATTTCATTCTTTCCAACTACCATCGTACTGCTAGTGTCACATCAATGAAAAATAGTTTATGTTTACCACTTCTCTCCTTGCGACGTAAAATTTCACGCCTATGTCTATTTCATAAAATGCATTTTCATATCCCTCTCGTACGCAATCGGATGATTACTCCCCCCTTTTACATTTCATCCCGTCTTGACCATCAGCATAAAGTTGGAGTTCCAAGTTCGTTTACCACAACATTTCAATCTTCTTTTTTACCCCGCACAGCCGAGGAATGGAACCACCTCCCTGGTTTGATTGCTACTATAACTGATACTAACCTGTTTAGAAATTCCATCACTAGCTATTTTAGCAGTGACCCATGACCTATTATTATTATTATTCTTTGTTTGTTGTATATTTAATATTGTTGACTTGTTACTATATTACTATCTTTGTTTCATGTATGTGCTCTCCCCCTCTGTAATGCCTTCGGGCCCTGAGGGTACTTTCAATAAATAAATAAATAAATAAATAAAAGCTCACGATTATGGCAAAATAGTTGCCGGAAACCACAGACGACACTCGTCGCTAGTTCTGGCAAAACGGCCGATACAATCTTTTTTTCGCATTTCCCCGCTCGCTGTCAAGGACAAGGGGGTTCGCTTCAACCAGCAAAACATGGCCGCCGACGCCTGTTTACTGAGCAGTCATGCCTGTCGCCATCTCACTCGCTGGCGTCACGGGCGATAATATCAGGCACAAAGGGGCACACATACCGGCAGCATTATCCCCAAATACTCGAGCCTCGCGTAAATACATAGAGTGTAAACGCTGTCGCCATGTTATCGTAGTAAGACTGCCCCCCCCCCCCCCCCCTCCCCCAACGGGGGACTGCAGTACGCGACGGCGTACTAACACAACGGCACAACGGCGACGATATCGACATCGCGGGCTCCGAATGTTCCCATAGTTCTACTCCACGGGCATTTCTCGAAACGCTTGATATTGTGTACGCCCGCCTGGAAGGATTTCAGGCGCCTAGTTAAGATAAGGCGGTTCTCCGCGGCAAAAGAAAGCAATTTCACAAAAGCTTAAAAGCGGCGGCGACGCGTGTGCGGCGAACGCTTGTAGTTTTGGTGTAGACAGGGTGTGTGTGTTCTCGTTGTTGACACCAGCCGGCGATAAGGCACTGCAGGCGGTAGCTCAGTACAGCAAGGGCTAATCCGAGTGACCATCAACGTAACCCCACCGCCAACCCCTCGCGAACCGGTCGCCGACATGGCTCAGGCAGAGGTCGGCATTTTAGGTCGCCCTCACTCACCCTCACCCTCACAGCCACACTCACCTAAACCCCTCACTCACCCTAACCCTCACAGCTACATTCACCTTCAGCCCCTCACTCAACCTCACCCTCACAGTCACACTCACCTTCAGCCCTTCACTCACCCTCACTGAACCTCACGCACTCACCGCCCTCACGGCCCTCACGCCCCTCACGGCCCTCACGCCCCTCACGCCCCTCACCGCCCTCACGGCCCTCACTCACTCATGGCCCTCACGCCACTCACAGCCCTCACGTCACTCACCGCCCTCACGGCCCTCACCGCCCTCAGCGCCCTCACGGCCCTCACCACCCTCACGGCCCTCATTGCCCTCACGGCCCTCATCGCCCTCATGGCCCTCACGCCACTCACCGCCCTCACCGCCCTCACGGCCCTCACCGCCCTCACGGCCCTCACGCCATTCACCGCCCTCACGCCACTCACCGCCCTCACGCCACTCACCGCCCTCACGCCACTCACCGCCCTCACGCCCCTCACCGCCCTTGCGGCCCTCACACCCCTCACGCCCCTCACGCACTGATGGCCCTCACGCCACTCAGGCCAGCTTCAGATGGGGCAATTTCGCCCAGAAACTTTACGTCGCAACACCAGCAACACGGGCCGCCCGCGATCACACGCAGCAACCAATTGCTGCGATTTGCCATCGTCATCATAACATTTTATTTTTCTTGCACTATTTAGACACACTTACGCGTTATAAACGTGTTTTTATTCATTTAAATCTCATTAAGAATACCTTTCTGAAACAGTTTATTTCCAAAAAAACGATCGATTTCAAACCAGAACCAAGTCTTTTGGTGTCATCATCACCGGCACGAGGTATCACGTGAAAATTTTGCGTCCCTGATTGGATGCAGCCGCTTCAAACGTATTCGAATTGCTCCGAGTTGCTTGCTTATTTCGAGCCGGACCCGATCTCAGCAATTCGTGTCGATCTAGGGAAAGCTAGAGAACAACCCGCCATTAACACCAAAATTGCTGAGAAAGATGCTCGATCTGAAGGGGGCCTCACGCACTCACCGCCCTCACGGCCCTCACACACCTCATGCACTCACCGCCCTCACGGCCCTCACGGCCCTCACGCCTCTGATGCCACTCACTGCCCTCACGCACTCATGGCCCTCACACCCCTCACGCACTCACCGCCCTCACACCACTCACGCACTCATGGCCCTCACGCCACTCACCGCCCTCACGCCCCTCACGCACTCATGGCCCTCATGGCCCTCATGGCCCTCACGGCCCTCACCTCCCTCACCGCCCTCACGGCCCTGACCGCCCTCACGGCCCTCACGGCCCTCACCGCCCTCACAGCCCTCACAGCCCTCACAGCCCTCACGGCCCTCACCGCCCTCACGGCCCTCACGGCCCTCACTCACCCTCACACTCATGAATATTCCTGGTTCAGAAACTCACTCACCCTCACCTCACCTGTGAAGATGAGGGTGAGTGAGGGTGAGTGAGGGCCCTCATGAGTGAGGTTTGCCGAGGTATGGGCTCAGGCTGTGTCATGAACCACGTGGTAGAAGCTCGGGTGCTTTCATATCAGCGCGTGGAGGGACGACAGTGCGATTCCGGAAAGTCTTTTTCGAAGGCCGCTGACCCCAATTTTTTGTCTGGAGACTTTCCCTCTTTCTTCCTTTGACGTGGATCAAGCTTTGCCGACAGCCTCAGTTGTGACCTCTCTTTTCAAATGTACGTTTGCAGTGAGTGAGCTCCTCAGCCTCGGACTTGTCACTTGTGCACCCAGTAGTTCTTTCACTTGGCAATTATATGCCATCAGTTGGGGTTTAATTTTTATTATTTATGTATACATTATGAAGACGTCCTGGAGCTCCGAACGAGTGTTTTGTGCAGATTACTTTTGCAAACACAAAAAGACTATACCAAAGCAGCGGAATTTTCGAAGTGTTGGCGAGTTGGACCTAAACTCGTTGAAGCAAATTCTTCCGCCTGACTGTTCCACCAAAGTGAGTGCGACGGACTACCTGTGCTACCATTGCTTCATGCACATCACTAAGGAGATCTCGATGCGAAGCTCAGAGCAGTGCCCTGACATATTTGTGCCAGTTGAAGAAGCAATTGAAGATCTAAATCGCAGCATACTACCTACAGATGTGTCGCCGCTGAGACAACCAAGCGTCGTAAGAAGTCTGGACAGGCCTGCCTATGTCAAGAGAAAGCAGACAGAACTGGAGCAGGTTGCTGTCAAGAATATACGCTCAAGGCTACGTATTGCGTACGACAGGGACGCACCATCGGGGTCGTCCGAACCAACATGCTCCACATGCACTGAGTGGGTGGACAACTTTCGGCAGGCCTTTGAAACCGCCACCTCTCTCCGGGAACGTTGTCAACTGCTTACACTCCTGCCGTCAACACTGACGGAGAATGAGGTTCAAAAGATGATTCCACAGGCCTCAATGTACCTCATCAGTAAATCCCGAAAACTCGAGGAAAAGCATGGCGTGTGGTATGAGCCGGATCCTTACACGAGGTGCAAGGTGAGCCCTGAGAACCTGTCTGCTGCCCTAGAGTACTTCACGAAAGACGAGCTACAATGTTCGCGCCAAAGTCCCAACCAGAAGGACGTCATCTCTGTCATGCTCAACGGAGAGAAAACGTTCGTGCCAAAGCGCTTCATGACACGCTCAATACGAGAGGCCTTCCGTTTATACAAAGACAAGCATCCCGATTCCGGCGTTGGGCTAACGAAATTTTATTCGTTGCGCCCTAGATGGGTCCAATGTATTCCACACCAGGAAGTGTGCGTTTGTGTGCGCTGCGCCAATTATTATCTTTGTATTGCCGCTCTAGAGAACGTTACACGCTCAACATTCAACACTGGTGAAATGAACTCGGCATTTCTGTGCGACCCAGCAACAGAACTGTGCCTTCAAGGAGACTGTGATCACTGCCCAAAAGGCCAGTTTCTTACACTCCAGGAACTTGATATCCCGGAGGATGAAGAGATTGTGCTTGCAACATGGGAGTCCGGCGACCTTGTGAAAAAAACTTTGGAACCTGAGACTTTCCTAAAAGTCATCCAAGTGACGGTTGGAAGTTGGGTACTTCACAACAATATCCGGCAAACGCAAGGTAAAGCGATCTACGATGAAAAACAGTGCATGCAACGCGGGAGCATTGTCTTTCATTTTGACTTTGCTGAAAACTGGACCATCGTGCTTCTTGACGAAGTGCAAGCATATCACTGAAAAAAAAACAAGTTTCGATATTTACATGTGTAGTGACGACAAGAAAATCTACAAACAGCTTTGCCATCATCAGTGAGGACCTGTGTCACGACGCCGCTCACGCTTGCTTGGCTCTAGAAAAAGTGAAGGAGTGGGTTGAAGACAACGTTGCGGTATACTCGTACGTGACGTACGTAAGTGACGGCGCCGCCAGTCATTTCAAGAATCGCTACCAGCTTCACCAATTTGCAAAGGACGATTGCCCACAAGCCCAGTGGTTATTTTCTGCATCTGGACATGGGAAAAATGCATGTGACGGAGTTGGCGGACTCGTGAAGCACCAGGCCACGCTGAACAACCTGAGAGAACGTTCAGTAAGCGCAATTCAGACGGCCAGGACAATGGTGAGCGTTCTATCAAAGAAACTGAAAGGCGTGCATCTTGTATATCTGGACGAAAATGAGGTTGTTCGGTATCGTGAACAAAAAAAAGAAGAGTGGCTGACGGTGCGCGCCTTCCCTGGCATTCAGTCTTGGCACGCGTGGCGGCTCAGCAAGTCATCAACAGATGGGACCTGTGACGTATATGTAGCACGGACAGTCGGATCTGCTTGGAAGCAACTTTATTAAATGGGTACAGCGAGGAAAACCTTAGCGTAAAGTGCCGAATTTGATTTCCCAAGGACTGCTCATTTTGAATGCAGGGACATCTTATTTATCACATTTTTCTTCACGGGGTATTTAACCTACTGTTTTTGTTGGTGGTTACTAATAATTTTTATCTGATCACTATAAAAAAAATCCCAAAATGTTATCCTCGAGCAGGATAAAATATATCGGCTTGCCACGATTCATTCATACACCGAGAGCATCGAAGCTGCTCCAGTTAGGCACTATGGCATCCGTCACCTGAAATTGTTTGTAATCGTAAATACACAGCCAACCTAAATATCTTACTATTATATCTTTGTTTTTGTGTGTGGAAGTAAAGTTATTTATTTTACTCTAGATGTAAAATATACCGGAAGGTACAACTTCACACTGCATCATCTTTTCTCAAATCATTAGTCTCTAATATGATACCACTTTGTACGCTTATGTAAAATGCTGTATATAGTTTCTCCTCCCTTTTACTGTGTGACCGATCGCTCTTTTTATCAATGAAATCATCTGAATAAATGTATATAAAAGATTTGTGCAAGTTTCATGAAACTGGAACTCAGAGTCACTTCTTGTATAGGACACTGCTAAGTGTAGGCTTTGAAAAAGGACCCTACTTTGGAGAGTTGTTTCTTCTTTCACAGTGAAATGATGCGACATGTTTTTAATAGAAATGAATGCCGAAATAGAGTATAACAGGGTACCCAAATTTAAAAAAAATCGAAGGTGGGGTTTTTTTTTTATTTGCATTGGAATTTTTCTTTGTTTGATTTTTTTCCCATGTTTGCCTAAATATATTGTAACTATTGTGTCACTCAGATACCTTATTTATTTTTTCAATAATAGCCATATATTAGTAAAATAATGTCTGCAAGTTATGTAATAATGATTAAATTATTTCATGAGATACAGATTTCCAAAGTTTGCCATTTGTCGTTCGAGCAGGCATGTTTGGCAATTTTTAGAGAACTAAATAAATGTTTAATAAATATTATTACTTTATATTACAAGCAAGTTGTACCCATAGTTTGTTTGTAAAAAGTTTTAAAATTCTCCTAATTTGATTGTTTTAATTATTCACTTTCAAACTTGCCCCCTCCATCAGTGCGCGTTATTGCAACTGTCCACCTCTCCCTGCCTTACGATTTTTCTTGTCTCCAAATTTTTTTTCTGGTCAAAACTAAGTGTGGATTCGTTTATACCAGACACTAGACAATGTCATATAAAAACATCAGTTGATTTAAAAATGTCGACCAGCCACCCTTTGGTCGATCTTATATGAAATCACCCTACTTATTTATTAGGTACTACACAATATTTGGAGCTGAAATGGTTCACACATTGCTATTCATATTAGCTCGCAAAGAACAAATCTCTTTATCTGACAGAGCCACTGACAGCGCACTGTAAGCTGTCATTAAATTGTTGTCTTTTTTGCCGGTGTGCGATGTTCTAATTTTATACTTGCGGCGTCATTAATATACAGAATGGGCGATTACTAATTTCTGAGAAGTTAGTAAACACGCCCAATGAAATTCAGGAATATTACAAAAAATAGGACATATTTTTAATGAAGTGACGGATCCGAATACTATTAAAATGCCATGTTTGACGCAGAATGTGCTAAGTTAAAAAGATCGGTGACCTTTTCTCCGCATCCGCTCAAAGGCCGGTGAGCTTTTCTCCGCATCTGCCGGTTTTGTGGTGAGCTTTTCTCCGGTGAGCTCATCTCCGGTGAGCTTTTCTCCGATGAGCTTTTCTCCGGTGAGCTTTTCTCCGTCGCCCATTTCGCCAGCAGCCGGCACAATAGCCTGGGGAAAAAAATGCCGGCAGTTTCAGACGGCGCGTGTATCACTGGGGAGCTCGTTAACACACACCCCCGCCCGCGTTCACGCCGCTTCGCGGGGACAGTCTGTGGCTGCTCATTAGAAATATATTGACCCAAATGGGCCCAACAGAACACGCCGCTTTGCGGCGGCCCGCCGGCGGCCCAAGCCCGCTGTCCTCCATTCACTCCCGAAAAGAAAATGTTTCGTCGACAACATTAGTTTTTTCTTTCATTTCCAGTGTTAATCCTAAAAAAAAAGGAAATGTCGGGAATATCGCCTAATGCCTAAACAAAACAAAATTGCAGAAAAAAAAAAAAAAAAAAAGCCCACACTGTGGATCGAACCAGGTCCTGCTGCGTATGAGTCAAGCTCCATACCACTGAGCTATTCCACACCTTCGAATAGCCGTGTTCACAATTCGTTTGATACGAGACCTAATAGGGGACAGCTGCCAGCCCTTTTTTTCCCGGGTTATTGTGCCGGCTGCCGGCAGAATGTCCACAAAATGGCGGCCCACGGAGCTCTCGAACACATGATGGCGCCATAACCGAAAACGGGCAAAAATGGGCCCTATTCTCCCATTGAAAATTTCAGAAAATCACTTATAAATATTGAGTACAATAACGATTGGTGCTGAAACTTTGGCATCCTGATCGAACGGCTGCGTCTACTTTCTGAAGAAGTTTGAGCTCTCCGCGATGTCGAAATTATTTTTTCCGTGCAAACGTATGCAGTATAATTTTAACCTCTCAACTGTGATGGACATGCCCGATGTAGATATCTTTTTGCTGGAGAGTTTTAGTATGCAGTCCCTGCTAGTGCTTTTATAAGGTGTGTTTTCTCGTATGTCTTTTAGCAAAAAGTGTTAAGCGCCGTTCACACTCATGGGGCTGAGTAAGACCAAGAGAGACCAGACCAGTTTTTAAGCCTTTTGCGACTTCTTAGGACCGGATGCGCTGCAGCGGAGCTGGTCCTAAGACATTGCAAGAGGCCTAAAAACCGGTCTAGTCTCTCACAGTCTTACTCGGTCGCAACAGTGCGAACGGGCCTTTAAGGCTCGTTGGCAAAGGCCCGTTCACACTTGCAACCAAGTAAGACCGAGTGAGACAGAACCGGTTTTTAAGCCTCTTGCGACTTCTTAGGACCAGGGCGCTGCTGTGGAGCTGGTCCTAAGACGTCGTAAGAGGATTAGAGACAGGTCTTGTCTCTCTCGGTCGCACTCGATTGCAAGAGTGCGAACACGCTTTATCTTTTAAGTTCATGCACATTTCCTCCTTTAAAATTTATATATCACGTTTTCATTTGTTTCATAATATGCGTGAGTTTTGTGTGCCTGCCCTTTATGCAAC
This sequence comes from Ixodes scapularis, assembly GCF_016920785.2. Taxonomy (NCBI): domain Eukaryota; kingdom Metazoa; phylum Arthropoda; class Arachnida; order Ixodida; family Ixodidae; genus Ixodes; species Ixodes scapularis. The sequence goes on from NW_024610170.1 coordinate 123,438, forward strand.
ACTGCATGTATCTGTAAACGGTGCACCCTTAAGTAGGCGCCCGGGCTGTTGGGGGCTCCGGAAAAGTACAAATAAATAAATAAAAGGGCGATGCAACAATTTGACCTTCGAAAGAATTTGCCGTTTTAAATTTTTACATTGTTTATTTTGCCAGAAGAGATTGAGAAACCATCCCATTCTTTTGAAATATTGCGACCGGTGCGTAATAACAAGGGAGAGAAGGAAATATTTTGCGATTTGCGGCTGCGGCTTTTATTTGGGCTTCATATCAGACTACAATAGGAGATAGAATCGATGAAAGTGTCTTTTTTCGACGAGAGCGTTTGTCACCGCTTCCTCAGAAAACAAGGGGACTACAAGGGTTTTATATTTATGGGAGTTTGTTTTCTTACAATTAAAGCTATTTTTTACTTTTTTTCAGGGTTTATTATTGTTATTTTGCACAGATTCTGTGTTTCTTGTTGTCAGTTTTCTGTGTCGAAACCGGAATTTATTGGGCTTTCATCGAAGACAATAGGACATGAGTATGGAATTCCTCACTTTTGGTGCGTGACTCGATTTACCTGGAAAACATCCGTACTGATGGCAAAAAGACATGGGATGAGACCTACGGTTGCGGAGCAATGGACCTCGCAGATGGTTTATTGGAGGCTATGTTCCTGGTCCATGAAGAACAATGCTGAAGATAATGGTGTTCTTCCCACAAAGTTTTTCTTATACTAGAATAGCTCTAATTTGCAGTTCTTCGGTTTCTCTCGATTTTTATCAAATCGCCTGGGGGATCAATTATTAGGGTTTATCGGTAGTTACCGAAAACGCTGAATCCTACTTATGACTAAGGAGTATTGAAGGTGCAAACCGTGTGCTTGATTAGAGTGATGGCAGCACTTCTGCAGTTCTCCCTCTGGTGTTGGAGATTAGCATGAACATTCTTAGAGAAAAAAAACAAAAACATGCCCAGCTGACTCTGTCTCACTTGTAGGAGCTGAGGATGAAAGATGAGGCAGAGGGCTCCTGACAGGCAAGCGGCGGAGAAGTCACGAGCTGGCGCGAGACAGTGCGTGCTGAGCGAGGCCGGTAGCTGGACAAGAGCGTCGGAGCCAGGCCTGGCCCATGGCGAACCCCGAGCGGTCCATTAGCGAGGTCTGGAGCAAGACCGGTGGAAGCGGCGAGCCCTGGCCATCTGGCCAAGGCCACGACGACCCCGGGGTGGTTCCGCAGCGAGACTCGAACATTGATAGCCTGGGACAGCCAGCGTACGCAGCGCTGGCGTGGGAAAGGCGATCCGCAGGCCTGGACATGGACTCCGACTGTAAGCTGTGATCGATGGGCGACAACAAGGGTCGGCGGGCCCGGAATACCGGCTCTCGACGACGGGCAACCGGGAGGTTCAGTAAACTCATTCGCTGTCTTCTCGTTGCAGTGTGTAACTCCCTGGGTGACGGGCGGAACGCATACCAATTGGGCGGCGATTACTATAGTAGAGGGACTTACGCAAAGAACCCCACACACTTTAAGTGTGACTGTTGCATAAGCTACAGGGGCATGCTCTGGGCTTTCGGCATCCCTCGAAACATGCAAGCTGCTGCAGTGAAAACATCATTCGGTGCAATGATGTTGTGCTTGTGGCTTTGCTCACAGGTGAAGTAAAATGAACCATAAACAATACTTACCCGGACCTGAGCTAGTAAATCCTAGCTCTCTTGTGTGATAGGGAAAAAAATATACGCCGTAAAATACCCAGCACGTGCCTGCCTGTGTTGCAATGAGTGCCTGCCACCTACTTCTGAACCATCTGAAATACAGGCGAAGGGCCTCTCAAGCGGCCACTCCGAGAAACTTCTAAAGCCACCGAACTAATTGAGGTGCTCTGCTGCGTTGGCTGCTTCTCCGAGAAACCAGTGCTATGTTGTGAAGCTTTTTGCACGTGCGTTGGTGCGACGCGGTAAAGCTCGACCCGGGAGCACCAGTTGAAGGGGGCTTGACGAGAGGGGCGAGTCTGCTTTAAAAATTGTGAGCCATTCCACTCTGTGAACGTGGTGGGCCTGCAAAGCTGTAGAGCACCATCAAAAATGATTCACTAAGAGACACACAAAAGCACTTCACCAAATGTGTATTTACAGTATATATACATCATTATGAAGCAGTAGTGATTGTTTTCTGATCGCTATGATACTGTCGAGACTGGTTATGACGAAGTGAACGGGAATCGGAAATCACTTTGCTCTATCTGCTATTGCGTTATAACCGACTTTGTTATAACCGGTCTCGACAGTATACACTAATGGGCTTCATTAGAACTTTGGTGAGATTCTTTGGTAAAGCTAAATCTATAGACCTTTTCATTTCGGTAGTTGCCTGGCTGGCGGGTAGAGGGCGCTGGCGCACTCGCCGCCATTAGGTTGCTTCAATTTGGTTGGTTTCGGTTTCAACGTGCACGCGATTGCGATGCTGTTCCATGCCACTTTCGATTAATTTTGCGATATGAATTTCTTTCTAGTAGCACACAGCGAAGGAAACAATAGTATTGAGCCACTTGGCAAACCACGAAGTGGTTTCGAGCCTATATTGCGATCTTTTTTTACGAACACTATATGCGTCTGATTCCGTCCATCGTTAATTTCGGCCAGGTTCGGCGGTGAAACAACTGCGCTGATGCACTGGGGGGAGTACCATTGTCCACGGCCGTACCCGCGGACACTAAGTTCAAGAAGAAAAAAAATTAAGAGCAGGACAAGCTCCGCCTGCAGCGTGCGCTCGTTGCCTGCCGCCGTACTTTGGCTGTGCGTGCACCGAGCGGTACGTAAGGTAGATAGCTCGCGCTCAAGTCAGATATTTGAACTGATCTTCTTATATTGCAACAGACTATATTGCATGAGTGCTTAGTGAAAAAGCAGGTCGACAACATGATTACCAATCTGCTGAATCACCAAGAACAGATGAACTGACAAGTTTACTGTTTGATGTTTGGTCTCCGTACACCAACCTTTTCTAACTTCGAGACTGGAAACGTCTTTTATAATGACTAGAAAAGTTTCATATAATCATGTAGATAATGTAAAAAAGTGATATTGTCTCAGCCTGTTTCATTCAAAGAAATTAAGCGCTCGAGAAATCTTTTAATGGACCAGCCTAGGCTGACTAGAAAATTTCTTTAACTAAAGTACTCATTTACAGCATTTCAAAATAATGGCCTTATGAAATAAACTTTTTGTTATATGGACATTTGCTTACGATGCTCTCAAGTTATGAGAATGGTAAGATAAATGAATGCCAGACTTCAAATGAAGTCTGATATTCATCTTCCGTTATATTTGCAAATGAAATTGAAGAGCGCAAAATAAATGATCTCCGATAAGTTTGGCTGAAGTCGAACGCCAGGCGCCACCCAATGGACCTGTGTAGAAAGCTGTTCACTGATTTGAAACGATGCGGTTTGCACATTTTGACGTCGCCAGCTACTGAAACCCTGCTTATGACTGATAAACACTGACGGTGTATATATTAGGATCAGATCACGTGGCTGATAGTTCTAATTGCGAGTTGAGGAGGGGAAAGCAATTTCATTTCTTTCTTTCGACTGCGTCTGCCATTTCGCGGAGGGGCAAATTAACGGATGTTCTTGCAAGTTATCAACGTCAGGGATTACATCTTAGCGGTATTTATTGAACTTAAGGTAAAAAAAAAATGCTGTACGACCTATTTTACATGTATGGACACCATTGAGGCTCCCAAACATGTTTTCGTTGTTGCTGAACTGCCTCAGAAAGTTGTCCCGAGAATAGAAGTGTTAAAGGGTCTAAATGTGACGTATTAGTCCGACGTTACATAGAACTACAAGTGTGTACGGGAGGGATACCTGAAAAGAAAGATCCTAGTGGCCTCAGGGGGATAGCCGAACGTTGGCAGCCGCGCTAAGTCTCACAGGAGTGCCGTTCTCAAGTTCTCCAAGTTTCGACCGCTCTGTATTTTGTTTAAACTTCACAGTTGGGTGCAAAGCAAAAGCAAGGAAGAATTACTGTTAACAAGTGACACAAATTAATTGTCGAAGGAACACCACTCAATACAGAGCAGGCAATTCCCGAGGAATAAAAAGTATCTTGAGGTGCGGCTAAAAAACAAAAGAGAGTGGGGAGGGGGGTAGTTTTAAAGCATACTGTGTCGTAAAGATTCATCTGCCCCGCATTTTCGGCGCAGACTAGAAAGCGTGGCCTGGAAACGATAGTGGCAGATGGGTAGTTGGTACAACTTTTATTTGTAAAAACACTCCTGCCAGAAAGCACGTTTTCGTCGCGCCAGATACTCGCGCCTTGCCTAACGACGATGCACCAACAAGAAAAATGTGTGCCTCTCAAATACATAGCTTGCACTGAGCGCGAACCTTTTGCAGCGTGCATTTTGCTCCACCGGATTTGATTTTCTCAGCAACAACTCGCAATGACAACCAGTATATAGTGCGATTACGTCACTTGCAAACCATGTTAAATACTTCAGTTTTCTGGTGAGGTGCGACGTTCGCAAAACTAGCAGTAGACGTCCAAGGTGTAAAGTTGTGTAGTATTTGTAGCAGTCTCGCGATGATATACGGCAGCCTAATGAAATGTTGGAGCACACGACTGATAAAGAACAGAGTCGTGAAGTGAGGTCCCAAAACAAGTGCACGTAAAACCTAAGATAACATTAGCCTCCCGAGGCAGTATCTCGCGACGTTTCGAGCTGAGGCAAGCTGATGCCCAAAAGTGATTTATATTAGGATTCTATGAATCTTCGTTTGCCCTGCGCGCAATTTATGTTTAATTTGGAATATCATTTTATGCATTTCTATGCATCTCTTTTTGCAGTAAAGTGTTGTGTAAGGGATTATTTAGAAAAATTACGTGTCATCTCCTTGTTTCTGCACATTTAGTGTATTTGCCTTCCGATATATCACGTTACCAGAGTGATTTTTGGCATACCCTTCAACCCAGTATTTTACACTGCAAAACAGCTAACAAAAGCACGTTTCCGAAGACTCAACAGCTGGCGTATTTTCGAGTATCGTCCTGCCGTGTCGGTCTCAGGCAGTTATGTGAACTTCATAAAGTCAAATTTATCGATGACAATAAAAACATACTTAATTCCTGTCTGAAGATTTGGCAGCATAAATAGAAGATCCTCACCTCAAAGATATATAAGTAAATACACCTTCAAATTATCTGAAAGATGTTCTGCAAATCTTTCTTGGCGCTTTTATCCTCTATAGACACGTTATGGGTGATTTGGGAAAGCCTCAAATAATTTTTTTATTTTTTTATTTTGAGGCTAATTTAAATAACCATGTGCTCCTCACGCATATATGACTTCTCAAATATATAGAAGTTTATTATCGCGTTTTTTTATGTGGTAAACCGAACGTTTACGTGCCTGTGGATTGAACCAAAACAAAATACACTTTACGAATGGTGGAACTGTGACGATTGCACACGCAAACTGGCAGAAAGTGTTTATTAATTAGCTTCCCAATTGAGTAGAGCACGAAATACCCCTTTGTTCTATTTACCGAAAATCATCAATTAGCAAGGGTGATGCTTATTTGCAAATTAAATGGACCGGCATCTTGTCTAGAACAAACCTCAACATCCAGGCTATGCCAGTTTATCCAATATAAGGAAATGTTCACATGGCTGCATTGTTTTAGGTGAGATTCGATCTCAGTACGAAGGTGCTCATAGATTAGAGTGAACAATTTCAGCCACTCCTTTTTGCATGATTCGTCGCCCGCATCATGGTCCTGAGAGTAAACAATGCTGTTTAGAAAAACAAGCATTGCGATTGTCGCTTAGTGTTTCTATAAAATATAGACTGGAAGCGCTTGTCCTGTGACTTTCGTGACATTTTGAAAATTATATTGCCTTAAGTTCAGTCGTCTCGCCATCATATTCATATTGTGAAACGTATTCCGTAAAACACATTTCATGGTTTTAATCACTGTGATTAATTCCTTAGGTCAAAGGCAAAACCACGGTTCAACTTCTAATACTGCGATACACGTGTTTTTTAGGCAACCTACGTCACTTCGCGAAAACATTTCGATTCAGGCACAATGTATGCGACTCTGGTAAACGAAGGGATGTTGAGTCGTGACGCTTTGTATGTTAATGTAGATTTTCTTTTCTTGTTGTGTAGGAATAAATAACAGAATTTTATAATTTTGGTACCTGAAAATAAAACTGGATTGAACCAACGATAAAAAAAAGAAAACTATATATACTGTAATTGACTTATTTTTCGTGGACTCAATATTTCGCGATTTAGGTCAAAGCTGAAGTTTTTGAATAATTCGTTTGTTGTAATTTTCTCGACGCGGTGGAATCTCAATATAAATTCCAATGTGTTTACATTTTACCGAAATGTTTCGCGGGACCCATTTTTCGCGAATTGTAGGCGAATCGCGAAATTTTCAAAAAATAGATCCTCGCAAAAATGAGATCGTTTACAGTAGTTAGTTTCACGGCCTAAATAGTGCCTACTGACACAACAACGCGGAAAATATATTCTCAATTTAGCGGTTCAAACCGGTTCGAACCGGTTTGAACCAGTTTGAACCGTTATTTCTTGCGCCCCGGAACTGAACCGGAACTGAACCGAAAGCCGTGAACCCAAACCCGAACCGAACCGATAAAAATATCGGTTCGACACTCTGGTTGCAGAGCCCCCGCTGGCTCCTGTACCACTTGCAGCTGCAGAGCCCCCGGTGGCTTCAGCACCAACTGCAGAGGTCTTGCCTCTGGTGAATGGCAATGGGATTTTCTATTTATGCCGAATTTTATTAACCTCCATATATGTAACCTTTATAGTGTCTGTAAACCATGTGTAAGAGTTATGGCAAGCAACTGGTAGCTGAAGCTTAACACAGAGTTGATGAAAAAGTATTTTGTAGGCATGAACACATAAATTGCTGCACAGTTGGCTCTTGCATCATCCTGCCAATTTACTACTACGTTCCGAAAGTATGGGGACGGGCCACAATAGATAACACATTTTACAATATTGCGAAATGTGTTTTATGTATAGCTAACGACACACTTAGGATTGTCACATAGCGTGAATGGTTAGAAGTGGCAGGTCAGTGCAAGCAGACAACCTATTTTGTAGAAAATGGTTAATTGCCACGGGCGAAGAGCGTCATGTCGCAGTTGACGTAGCTAATGAACATTACATTTTACGAAAACTAGGAAACTCTGGTACTGAAACCTTGCAGATGAATAAGCAGATGGACGGTAACAAAAATAAGACCAGTTTTTGCATTTTTAACTGGCACCGGCGTTTCACAAAAAAGGTGCACGTCTTTAACTTTGCGTTCGTTCTCACTGTGACGGGGAGGTTGTCTTTGGCAAAATATCTGCCTTCAGCAAAACGCCTGTACCACTTGACGTAAGAAGTGGTCATGGCTTTGTTACAATGCACCTGCTAAATCATTAGCAACGTCTTAGTAGATTTGCCTAGAGTTTTTTTTTCCCTTTTAATCGAACAGACTTGCCAAACTGCCATTTGTAAAGAGACAGGCACACGTGAAAGTGATATTTCGATCTTGTCATTTCATTTGCCTGTTGTCTTTTCTTGACTGCAGTGGAATATCTAAATCACGTAGACAGTCATTCTGTATTTTGACATGGCATGTGTGTCACTTAAGGCCTTTAATTTTACAGAGATGAAGTAGCTGCAATCGTGACTCAAAACTCGTTCACCCACCTAGCACACTTAGCTACGGCACCCGCTGCCTGACGCCTGCTGCAAGTTCATATTCGCCCCAGTATCCACGCCTGTATTGGCTTCCGCCCTTTGAGATCGCCTCCCTTTTGCCTTTCACCTTCAGTATTTCTCCCCTCTCAGCAGCGCACTTCCCTTTTCACGGTTTTGTCCGCAAAAGCACGCGGTCGTAGGTCTGCGTGTGACAGAAGCCGTAAAAAAATATGAAGGAAGATCCATTGGCAAACCCTCAAGGAATGCGTTAGCATGACCCTGGGGAAATGCCGAACATGCCCCCTTTTGGGAAACGCTTACACAGAACCCATCCCGAAGCAACAAAAAAAAGGCAGCAAAAAATAGAGGAAGCAAAGGAGAAAGCCGAAAGAGAAAAGGAAAGGGTCAGCCTTAGCATTTCCCAAAGGGGGACGTGTGCGGCGTTCCCGAAGGGTCATGCTAACAGGTTCACCCAAGGATCGGTAATGGATCTTCCTGTCTTCAGTATACCTAACAGCTAATAGATGCGGAGTGAAGCAGTCGAGTGAAGGGTCAGGTTTTCTTTCTGGAGTGATATGCTCTGCCCCCCTTATCCCGTCAGTGATGCTAACTTGCATTTATACAGTGGCTAAGATGCTTTATACACCTGACATCCTGGTCATTGCCTATCGAAGAAGTACCATAAGATCCCAAGAAAAATCCCTCCCTCGAAAAATAGCTTGTGGTTGATTTTGGCCTAATTTTCTTTCTTCTAATGGCCAGGGTAGGCCCAACTTTGGCACACCGAAAGCTAACCCATGCCTTAATTTAATCTACAATGCTCTCTGTGCAGCTGGTGTAAAAACTTTTATAAGATCAAATTTCGCCAGCCACAGCGATACTAGTTTTGTTATGGTGTGATCAAAATAGGTACTATTTTCATATTAATAGCGCAAAAAAGACGGGACAAAAAGACGAAGACGCACACAGGGCAGGCGTTAACTGGCAACTAAACTTTATTGAATGCTTCCAACATTGCTATCGCCCTGCACGCGCGTAATCTCGTCTCAACAAATGCACGGCGTACCGCCAAAACAGTAGATACAGCCCGCTCACCGTCTGTTAAAAAAAGTTAGGAAAACAGCGACATCACCCCGCCACATAACCCGAACGAGGAAAGGAAAAAGCGCCGTCTTAATATTTACAAGCTAGACAGTGTTAATGAAGCTGTACTCTTTCGGTTGCATATACACCGATGTGACGCTGATGCAAATGCCTTTGTCGCAAGCATGTATATTCGCCGCCTCCAGTAACTCTCTTTGCAATCTTCCTTTGCTGCGTCCTTCCACCTGCGCACCATCCAGCATAGAAGAACAACCACAAGTTTTACAATGCCCCTGCAAGTGAGAACCGTAATTGTTGCCAAGAGGAGCCGCATGTTCTCGAAGTCTATCATTTAAGCGTCATTAACGCTATCTAGATATTAACACGGAGCTTTTTCCTTTCCTCCTTCGGTTTGTGCGGCAGGGTGATGTAGCTGTTTTGCAAACTTTTTGAACAAGCAGTGGGCGGACTGTATCTACTGTTTTGACGGTACGCCATGTTTTTGTTGAGACGAGACTACGCGCGTGGACGGTGATAGCAAAGTTGGAAGCATTTAATAAACTTTAGTTGCCAGTTAGCGCCTGTCCTGTGTGCTTCTTCGCCTTTTCGTTCCGTCTGTTTAGCGCTATTCTTAATATGAATGTCAATTACCCACTTGCTCAGCAGACCATGCTCTAAGGTACTACTTCAGTGCATAAAAAATGAAAGAATGCTATTCATACTTATGTGCAGGTACACCTGGGAAACAACATACTTGTTCCGTTACCAAACTTTTTAACTGACATAAAGACCCCGAACTATTCGAAGTTCTGCAAAGAAATGAGCAAGGTCATCTGGACGACCACTGAGCTTCAGGATAGAAGTGTTACAGGGACTGTATCACGTCGATACATCAAGTGTGGCGGGACTGCAAAGCGTGGACTGACACCGACGAAGCTTCAGGCATTTGGAAGTGTGCTAATGTAGTTCACTCACACTCAACTGTCAAATCAATATTCCTTCACCCTGTTCGACTTGCAAAGGAAATGTCCAAGGAAAGACGTATTGCACCTCATAAATTTCTATCTCCTTTAGAATTGATGCAATGGCTGTGTAATTTGTGCTAGAGGGCTGCCCCGGAATATTGAAGCGGTGCAGTATAAACTGGAAATTTTGATCTTCCAAGACTGCTTGTCAACTTGTAGCACGATACCTGTGAGGCTTAAGTGATAATCTTGTACCCTTAGAAAACGAGGGTGACAAAAAAAAATACACGGCAGGACGAGGTTGTACTCGCAACTTAATAATTTACTAGAAGAAACGGCATTAAAAAACTGCAAAGTAGCTCGATAGATTAACACGTATGACCACACTTGCCAACCGGGTATCATGTGTTGTCGTCTCTTGGAAAGACAACAACATAGTTACAGTAGCGTCCAACTTTATTGGTGTGGGGACGACGGATAGAGAGATAAGACAAGAAGACCCTTGAGCAGGTTTCTGTCACCCAGCCCGAAGTCATTACCAAATATAACAAGAGCATGGGCGGTGTTGATAAGTTGGATTTCCTTCTCAGGTTGCAGCGAACCAAGATCAAGTTAAAAAATAGACACCGAGAACCATATTTCTATTCGTTGACGTGACGCTGCGTAATTCATGGATTGAGAATCTCCGAGACCATGACGCAACACCAAGGTCGAAGATGCTTGACCTGACGCACTTCCGGCTGGAGGTTTCGGAAGCCCTCATTACATCGGTCCCTAACAAACGAAAGCGCGGAAGACCATCGTTTTAAAGACAGGTGACGCTTGAAGCTCCCCTACAGCAGCAGCCGCGAATACATCGTCTTTGTGCAGATGCCCGCTATGACCGCGTAGACCACTCGCCAGAGGCCCGCTACCAAGTAGAGCAATCGCGATGCAAACTGAAGAAGTGCAAAGGACGGTCAAGCGTATTTTGCAGCAAGTACTATCTCCTTCTTTGCATAAGGAGAGACAAAATTGGTTCTATGCGTTCCACAACTGAGAAGATAAGCATCTCAGAGGATTGCTACAATGATGTTTGTACACAATTGTGTACATACATCTACCTTCTGTATGTTTCCTTTTTACTCTCGAAAACAGGTATGTTTCCTTCAGTTAGGTGTCTTGAAACATCTTTTTTAACTACATGCCTTTCTTTCTAAAATGGCGATCAGCGTTTGCAAGGGTTAAAATCTATCTTTAGTCACACATCAAAGATCGATTCCATCAGCCAGTCTAGTAAAGTGCACTATTGACATGATGCGTCACGGAAACTTCATTATTTCCTTACGGGTCACAACCCTGCTAAGAGTATGTGCGAATAGAGCACGAGCTATTGCGACATTGCGACCTCTTCAGTGTACTATCGCCTGCCTCCCGTAGAATAAACTTATGAACGTGAAGCATGCACCTACAAGTTTGTGAGATGGGACTATTATATTCTCATGACGTAGTACTTGAACGGCTTTGTGCCACCTTGTAACTGAACAACCTTATGATACCAAAGAGCAGTCTTGAGCAGCAGACTGCTCTTTGAAAAGCAGAGTCATTGCTGCTAGAATGTAGCTACTATTTTATTGCAGTAGTCAATTTTCACTCATTTTAGTGATTCATATTCAAGTTTTGTGATATGCCGGTTTTGAGCCAAGTACCTTATTTTCGAATGCAGACATCTATGTTCTATAGCTATGTTCTATGTTCACAGCTATGTTCTATGTTCTATGTGGGTCGCATGGTGAGCAACCCCATGCCGGAAAAGTTTGCTAATGCCGCAGCCAGGGATGTAACCAAGTTTATGAATGAGAAGATCCCTTAGATGAGGAGTCTTGAAACTGGGAGGTGCATTATGTTTCTATCATATCTTCTCAAAGCAGCATGCATCTGTTACCTTCTCGCAGGCTTCATTGTATGTTGCCTTCTGCACGCTGCCAGCATTTGGCAAATTCTGTAACTACGCAGTATATGCGTATAGTTACAGCATATTAACTGTCCAAACCACTTGCAGCAGAGAATGCCTCAGTAACTCATAGGACACAGCTAGTCGTTGAGTATCCCAAGTATGGAATCGGACATAGTCAACATAGCCGCAGTTCTGTTCCTTTGCAAAGTAAAAATACAAGCTCCTAAATATATTCTACCATAACTTCCCCGTCGATAATGGTTGCACTGCACATGTTTCCTAATGTTCACCTTTGAGGAAAATACAATCTTAGTGGATCCATATTTCTGACCAGTCCAAAATGCCTCCTGCAAAGCCTTGTCGGGCGGCTTTGGCCCCCTTTTGCTGCAGCATTAAATACTTAATTTGTAAATAAATAAAGAGTGGTGTTTTATAACGGGAAAAGTTATTGTTCCTTGTATCAAGCTAAATATAAACACTTATATCCCATGAAGTAATTTAACGTATATTGGTGCTCCTAAGAAAACTGCAGAGCAAAACTGGAGCAAAAAAAAAAATGCTGAACCAGACTTTCACGTAGTTCAACAACTCTACTCAAGTTACTGTAGTTTAATTACTTTTCGTAGTATTTTTGTAACTTTCACCTGTAAGTATTAATGTGGGCTAGTTGGTTAAACCTACTTAAAATATATAAAGAGCGAGACTCATGAGGACGTGCACAAGTCGGAATAAAAACAAACCAATTAGTGGTTAGTTGTAGATAGAGCAGGATCTCAGACTGTCAGAAGCGAGCAACATTAGTGCAACATTGTTACACCGAAGATACAAGAAATTCAGCCAGCGCAGCACGACTGCTAACCGGGGGTCTTTCACATGCATCACGAGTAGTGTTACACGATCGCACGATGCTCACCCAGATCGAAACGGGCAGGGGCGGGGATTGAACCCAGGATCACTGGATTTTGCAGCGCGAGCTTTCTCACCACGTGCTCCGAGGTGGAGTGCGATAACACACTCGGCCACCAATCAATCAAGACAAGATGGTCCGATACTCATAATTGTCGTTTCAATGAAGACTCAAAAGGAAGAGAAGTGGGAGAAGCTACACTAGACATAAATGACAAAAACAAAGGAATGGAATATAAGAACAAAATAAATTAAAGAAAAAGCACTGATACTGCACGAGGCATGATGCTACAGCAAAATTGGGATTTTGAGCAATTTTCGCAGCACCTGAAAACGAATTTTTGAGCACTTTCGAGAACACAAAACTGGCTTTTGGAGCAGGTTGGATCACATAAGCATTAAATTAATACCCCTTTGAGCACTTGAATATCACGCTCCAAAGTAGTTTTGAGCATGCTGTTATAAAATTTGAAGATCACAATAATTTTTCTAATAAACTTTTTACAGTTTGCAAATCTCCTACCAAGTGGGTTTTTTTTTTCGGTATAAACCACCTTGTAACGCTGATATTCACAAGCTTAACTACAAAACATCTATCACGTCCGGGTTGGGTATTTTGAAATCCTACCCATTAAAACGGGGCGGAGCCAAGAAAAAAACAAACACAAGCAAAACAAAAACATGTCGACGCCTATTGGTCCAACGTGACTATGACGCCATTGGCTTTTCCTTTTAGCGGCAACAGCCTTTTTTTTTAATTAAAAATTTGCAGCAATAGGCACTTGCACGGCGTGCAGTAATGGTTAATATAGTTCGCAATGCTTTTAATTAAGAACAAATGTCGTTGCGCTAACATTAAATAACGTCCAAAGATTCAACTGCAAGGTCGCACGGTTTACCCAGACGACGCGGAGTTGGCGGAGTCGCGGACGGACGTGTTTACGCTGTTGTGCGCGCGAGTTTCCGGTCGGACCTCGCACGCTTCCAAAGGTTTGTGGTTTCTTCATGTCATTGTGTTTTTATAATCTCCAGCATCTCCGCGCAATGAAACACACCGTACTCAAAAATGCCAGTGTGAGTTTGATGGGGGCGATACTGTTTGTATTGTCCGCCCAGCTAGCAAAGCCTTTAAGTTTGCATTTATAACGTGAAATGTCGTGTTTGAAAGGTACAATACCAGGCTAGCTGAACCAGTCCCTCACAAACTGTTGTCTAGACTGGTCCTCGGCCGCGAGTAGCACACATCCAAGAAACTGCCTTCAATAGCAGCCAACTTCGCTCAACTCGGAGACATGTCGGAAAGGTTCCGCACCGCGGGATGCTGCAACGCCGAATTTTACTGGCAGGAGTACCGCAGAGTCGCACAGGATCGCTTGCGAAGGACCTAAACACGGTTATATTCGAAATATAAGATAGTCACACTTTAGGGACACTTATAAAAGACTTGGCATGTTCTTGTAAAGTATAAAATCTGCAACTTCAAAATCTGTTTCTGGAATAATGCGGGTCGACTGCATACCTCCTGAAACAGTGCAACCTCGTCTGAATATTTTAACGTACCTATGCCTTCACAGGCATGAAGCAGTCTCTCAACACGAACAATGACCGTTTTGTCACCACATCAAGTGAAAAAGGAGTTGGCTGGGCCGTTGCAGGATTCAAAAAAAAAATATTTAGAAAGCGGTAAATATATATACAAATGTGCAAATGAACTAGTCCTACTTAGTTTCTGTGGCCTTGATTTTCTGGTTCTCGTCACCGTCTTGGAGCTCTGGCGAACCAGCTGTTCACCTGCTTGGTCGTTGAATCCATGTGCTCTAACAGTGGCACCTCGATTCAACCTCTTGCGGGCACCGACCGATCTTATAATGGCTATGCCTCGGGCGCCTACCACAAGTGAAGATATTTGGGTGCACGTTCCTTCCAGTCGCTGCCAAGAGTTGCTCCTACTGGTTTCCAGTGAATTGTCGTTCCGGCTTCAGGTGCCCTGGGTCGCCACCGGGAATTCCTGCAAGGGCCTCTGGCAGACTTGTACGTAGTTCAACTACTCTACTCAAGTTACTGTAGTTGAACTACTTTCCTCAGTTGTTTAGTAGCTTTCAATTACAATTTTATTGCGGTAATTAATAGTTTACTTTAATTACTTTTCCTGGGTAACTTCTACTCAAAGAACAAATTAGTTTCGAATTTTAGTTGTTGTTTTGTCTATCAACAAACATTCTTGCACAAAAGAGATAAGATGTTGGATAATCAGCTGATATTTCCAAAGAGGGGGAAGCATGTGGCGTAGAAAGAGGGGGGAAAGAAAATGAATTTGAGAGTACAAAACCCCCCAAAATTTTGCCGAGCCCCCCCCCCCTCCCCCCCCCCCTCTGCAACAACACTGCTACGAGGCGCGGGGAGCGAACAGGCACGACGCAAGAGAGGCCGAGTAACTGCGGGATTAGCGCCGAAGACTGGGGTTTCTTTGTGTCCCGAAGCTCAAAAAGGCTTGACCCATTCCAAGAAAGGGCTGGTTCCCGCTTCTCCCCAACGTAGAAACTCTCGCCCACTAGAGGAGGTGCACACACTGCATCCTCACTCAAAAAAGGCAACAAAATGCAGCACCTGCTCTAAAGCTCATCTGGTGCTCCAGTAGTTTTTGATGTACTCGAAGAATCGCGTGCTAAAGGGCAACGCAAAGCGGACCTTTTTTCGTTGCCTTTTGTCCGAAAACATTAAATATCCAGATCTTCTAAGATTTGAAGATAGCTCGAGAAACCTTAGTAATTCCCCCGTTTTTATATAAAAATGATAAACAAGCAGTGTTGCGAAGTACTCTAAGCACATGGTACGTAAAGAACTACTGTTTAGAAAACTTGCACTTTACCTGAGGTACATTCTGTGGTTATGTACTTGTACTTTCCGAGGAAAGTAAAACTCCCGACTTCAATGTACATTCCCCAAATTCGAAAACAATAAAATTGCGTATTGTCGTCTGAAACCGCGCTCTTTCAAGACGTCATCTGCTCATTTCTCTGGGTGAAGTAACGATGGCTGTAAGACCGACAGAAATAAGTGGCTTATAAGTTGATCGTATCAAATAGCTCTTTGAGCGAGAGTAAAACAACTACTTTGTGGCGACTTCACTTTATACAATATTTGCTGCGATTTCTGTGTAAAACGTATGCACCTCCGATTACCTCTGCAGCAATGCGTACCAGGTAAAAAACACTATATAGGGAATTAAAGGGCATGATGAAAGATTCTGTTAAAAGTACTTTTACTTTACCTTGAAATATATCGTATTTATAGTACGTTACTTTAAGTACACTGCACCCGGTGTACTTACTTTTTTACTTGAAGTACATAACCTCTGATTTACATTGTACTTTGATTCAAGCACTTTTTAGTTGTACTTTACGCAACACTGTAAACAAGAAAACACTGTCTAAAAATCAAGCTCAGGCAGTGCTAAACGTCGAAGTATAAATGACATAGTTGCGGTTCATCATTGAATAAACAAATAAGAACGTACAAAACAATTAGGCACACAGAAGCAGAACCAGCTATTAAAGCATTTCTTTGAATAAAAAACAATTTCATCCCTATCTGGCTAGCAGGATTTTGCTAGCGCGTCAAAACCTATGTACTTTCTTTTTACCATAAGAATATATAAAAGTAACTTCAAAAGTAATTCGCTACTTTTTTACGGTAATTAGTAATTTTCTTAATTACTTTTTATTTGAGCAATTTCTACTCTACTCATATTACTTTTCAGGTCACTACTCTGTAACTTAATTACTTTTTTTTAGTAACTTGTACATGTCTGGCCTCTGTTCATTAGAGAGTTTTTTTGGTTGCCGCTGAAACAGTCATCTGGATGACCGTCGAGGTCGACTTGCAGGGGACACGCCAGACTCCGTGGTTTAACCATCGCCACTAGCAGCCCGCTCCCGGTTGGTTCGCCCTTCCTCTTCGTAGCAGAATCCCCTTCACCAGAATTTAGTTGCACTAAATTTCTCACGTGGCATGTTACGCAATCTGTACCCAGCTTCCCAGTCACATCACATTGCTTAGGAAGCCAGAAGTTAGTCAGCCTCACTGGGCATCAGCTTTTTTAGCTGAAGGTGAGAAATGTGGCCAGTGCAGTACCCCTGCTAGCCTATGGTCTTTAACAATCATTATTATCCCAACAAACGCAATATATTTACCTGCACAACCATATGGTACAGCGAACAAACTCCTCATTTTTAACCATGTCATTAATTAACTGGGTACTTCAACCAGTATATTTTTCAGTAAAGATAAAACATGCAATCTTTCCTACCTACCAAGTGTTTGTTTCTACCGTATGGCAGCTCAGAACATACAGCAAAAGCTTGCGCCACACAGCAGTTTTAGCTTGTCTTACTAAAATGACTGACTGCAATCTAATTTCCATAAAAAAATGTCAACATGCCTTCACATTTCAGATAACATAAACAATCTCTCATTTTAGCAGTATCCCGCATAGCATTCGACATCCCATACTTCAGGCTAAAATGTATGTTTTATCACTTTTGCATTTATACACGGTTAGTGCAGAGAGGGATTTTTTTTAGTAATAAGGTTAAAGACGGTGTACTAACACATATATCGTTATGTATTGCGATATTCTCTGCCTCAATGGTTTCTCTCATTGAGAAATTGAGGCAGAGAATATCGCAAAACATAACGACATATGTGTTAGTACTCCGTCTTTAACCTGATAACTAAAATAATTAGACTACCTAGTCTTACATTAATTTTAATTTTAGTTGAGAAATCATTGAGGCAAACAATATCACAAAACTTAATGATAGATATGTTAGTACTCCGTCTTTATCCTTATTATAAAATGTTAGACTACCTAGCCTTATATTAATTTCTAAGGGTAAAAGCTGAGCTAGTTGGTTCTGAAACATATTGGGTAAAACCAGCTGAACAAAGGAAGTAACGTGACAGGAAAAAAAGATTGGCGAACAGACCGCTGGACTACCAACTGTTTTTTATTAAATCTTCCTCTTCTTCTATTAATTCATTAATAACATTCGACATCCCATACTTCAGGCTAAAATTTCTATTTTCTAAATTAATTTCTATTTTAGTTAGCTTACGGTTTAGCTTCCAACTGAAGAAAGAAGGACAAGTTATTCTCCATGGCCCTTGTTCATAATGCAAAAAGAAAAAAAATTGTAAATATACCAGAGTGTTCTTAGTCAGCCCTGCGTAGGTGTCTCTTTCTTTTGTGTGTGGACTTGAGTGACTGTTTTCCGGGAACGCTGTTCCCCCAGTACATCATGAGCAATCAGCTCGCCCGAACCTCCGTGTCAACGGAGGTTCGGGCGACAATAGACATGACGACAATAGAAGAAGTCTAACAATGTCTGGGACTCAGCGCGTGTCCTGTGCTTTGCCAACCTCAGCGCGTGGCTATGATCAACATGGGCGGCATGCCATCGGCTCCACATCACGTGGCTGCTTGTTCTGGCTGAGAGTACAACTGCACGTTTTTCTATAATTTCTTTTGTGAGGTTTATTGCATGGGAAGAAAAACGGACGAGTGCGTTATTGGTCTTCAGGCACAGCCCTGCTGACAATAAAAGACGTTCAATCACACCCCCACGGGAGTCTTGACAGGTAGTGCCCCACATAGGATTATGAGCGCTAAAATCTCCTAAAATTAAAAAAAGGTTGCGGGAGCTGTCCTCTTAGTTCCTACAGCTCTTGAAGGTTTAAAGGAATGTTAGGGGGTAAGTATAAAAAAAATGTTACAAGGCGGTCCAGAAGGAGACGTACTGCAACAGCTTCCAGCGGCATGGAGGGGAACTTGAGAGCAAGCAACTCCACTCTGCACGACCACTGCAACACAAGAAGGGGTGGAAGAGGGGCGATCTTTTCTAAAAACCTGATGACGTCTTAAAATGTTAAAATAATTAGTGTGAAGATGGGTTTCTTGCAAGGCGACAGTGATGAGCCGAAGCTGATTCATGAAATAGTTCACATTAATATTTCTTAAAATACCGCGACAGTTCCATTGCATAAAATGTAACTTGGTCATCTATAAAAGGTATGTAAATATGCAACTGAAAAATAGACCTAGTAAAATAAGTAAGACTGTAGAGACAACAAAACTAGGTGGAAGACATTGGGATTATCATTTGGGTGGGCATTTCCCACTCCATATTGTCCTGGTCGGACCCAGGAGTGGACAGATTGTCAACATCTGTTGACACCTCCACCTCCTGAGAGGTATCCGTTGTTTTGAGAACAGCACTTGTCCGGCCAGGTGTGCGAGGGGGGGGGGGGGGGGAGGTTGCAGACGAAATGGGCGATGGGTCGTCTGAGCTCGTCTGGTCCCCTCCTTTCACAGGAGCTGCATGGGCACCATGCTGCTCCTTCGGTAGGGGGGCCCAAGAGCGAGAAGTTCGCTCTGTCTTACCAGGCGGGGACCTAGGAGAGGGGGCAGGCGCGGCTGCTGCCAGCCTGTCCCTGGAAAGAGGAGCAGCACGCGTGCTACCACCAGGGGCTGGAGGATGCAGCTGCTGCCCCTGTCGGGGAGCTGGGGCCCAAAAGTCGTCCGACAGGATCTCGGGAGAGACCTGGGTGGCCCTCGACTCCGAGCGTGATGCAGGGCCCCTGCGCACCACCTCGGCGAAACCCCCCTTTGATAAAAAGAAGAACGGCTTCTTGGCTTCTGGGTATAGTATGTTTTCCTTTATATTGATAGTAAGGATGTCCTTTTCTAGCTTTCAAGAGGGACATGCACGATAATAAGCAGCATGTAGTCCACCGCAATTAGCGCAGTAGACCACAGCCGCCTCGCAAGTATCGGAAACATGACCTTTACTACCGCACTTCGCACACGTCTCCTTCCCTCGACAGCTGCGCGTTCTATAACCAAAACGCTGGCAACGGAAGCACCGCTGGGGGTTGGGGACGTAAGGGCGGATGCGGCAGTTCAAGTATCCTGCCTTGATTGCATCAGGAGAGTGTGCCTTTCGAAAGTCAGAACAACATGTCTCGAAGGGATCTGTTCGCCATCTTTCCTAAACATGATGCGTTTTACGGCGACGACACCGGCACCTTGGAGTCCCTCGAGGAGTTCTTCCTCACTAGTGTGCAAGAAGTCGTCCTCGGAGAGGACTCCACGGACAGTATTTAGTGTGCGATGAGGGCTCACCAACACCTTCACATCAACGACGGTAGTCAATTTAAAAAGTGCGAATTTTTTTTTTTTTTTTTGTGTTTACTTTTACAAAAAAGGTCTCCGGTGTGCTGTTTTTTAGCCTTGTAGGAAAACCCTACAAGGGTTTCTAGCACTTTTGCTACAATAAAAGGTGAGAGGTTTGAAACAGGTTTTTTTTCATTAAGCGAACAAACTAAAAATAAAAAAACTTAGTAAATGTTTCTACTTCACATTATTTGTGGATGGTTTTTGTTCAGGGCAGCGCCTTTTAAGGGCGTGCCCTGAACGGGGTTTAGAGGGGTGGGGCGCCATAAGAGGGCAAAGAGTGTTCAGGATCCGCGGTGCACCGCCCACCACCGAGCCCAACAAGGGGTTAGGTAACTCACCATATAAAGAAGGGCTTGGCTGGAGACATTACGCTAACAGTGCTGCCAGGAAACTATACCCAAGTGTGGGTCAAGACAGGTATATTGCCACCCAAGGTTAGCCCTTGCCACCAAAGAGGGGTGAAAAAGGAGTAAGAGAAATGAGAGAGAAGTAAAAGAAACAGGAAAGGTAAAGGTGAAAGATTGAAGGGGATAGTAGACGAAAAGGTGACTAGACTGAATCATCCTGGCCGGGCTTTACCAGGACTCCCGTGTACGAGAAGCGGGGGCCAAAGTGGTGTATCGCTTCACCCGGGGGGCCCCGAAGGGTCCAAACCTACCCCGGGCTTGGCTCAACCACCAGGATGCCCGTTTCCCCGGACAAGGGAAAGCCACTCACAGTCAGCAGTGGGCGGGCAAACCCGCATGGCTCGGTGTCCGTGGATACGCCACTCTCCAAACACCTTCTTTCACAGGTGCTCCCTGCGGGGTCTGTTTACTTTAAAACGAACATGTTTTGCAAGTATATTCTTTGTGGAAACTCTGGAAGAAATAGCAGATAAGACACTTTGTGAATCGACAGAAATGACTGCGTTCAATACACTGTTGTCCAGAATATGCTCAATGGCTAATAAAATACCATAGAGCTCTGCAGTGAAGATGCTTGCAATTGAGTCAAGCTACACAGCTCTTTCTAAGTTACTAGAATAAACTGCATAACCAACGAAACTTAAAGATTTCGACCCGTCGGTATAGTACTCGGTGCAACCTTTAGATATCCTTTCTTGCAAAGATAGAAACTCTTGCTGAAGAAACTGTGGAGCAACGGTCTTCTTACTGTATTTGGTGAAAGACCAGTCACAACATACGGTAGCTCGTTCCAAGGGGCAATTCTCTCCATAGAGTTTAGCAAGTGAACATCACTTGTGGAAGGGACAGGGAGGTTGAGAGAGCTACAAATACTTTGAACTCGAAAACCTAAGGGGCGCACAATTGTTGGCTTGTTTTCAAGCAATTTACAGAACTGTGGGGTCTGTAAAATACTATACGCAGGATTTTTGGGATCCGACAGGACTTTGTAATAATAACACAGGCTCAAGTACTGTCGGCGTTTTTCAAGAGACATTTGAAGTGTGTCCACTCCAACAAACCACGGATATCCGTCGGACGTCCGTGGAAGGTGCGAACCTCCTGCGCCTAAAGCGGACGTCCGTAGAACGTACACCGTACATCCGTTTCTGTATATCCAAGTCGGAGATGTGCCGGATGTCCTAGGGATGTCCAAATGAGATTTTCAACGGAAGTCCGCCGAACATTCATTTATAGACGTACACAAGACGTCCATTTCTGTACATCCGAATCGGAAATGCACCGGATGTCCAAGGGATGTCCAAATCAGGTTTTCAACGGATGACTGCCGAACCTCCATTCATAGGCGTACGCAGGGCATCCATTAATGTACATCCAAATCGGAGGTGTACCGGATGTCCTAGGGATGTCCACATCAGACTTTCAACGGATATCTGCAGAACTTCCATCCGTGGAGGTCCACAGAACATCCATTTCTGTACATCAAAATCAGAGATGTACTGGATGTCCTAGGGATGTCCAAATCAGATTTTCAATGGATGTCCGCCGAACTTCCAATTATAGACGTACGCAGGACATCTGTCCCTGTACATCCAAACCAAAGATGTACTGGATCTCCTACGGAGGTCTACATCAGACTTTCAGCAGATATCTGCAGAACTTCCATTCATAGGTGTAAACAGGACAGCCATTTCTGTACATCCAAAACGGAGATGTACTAGATGTCCTAAGGATATCCATATCAGAGCTCCAACAGATAGCAGAAAAGAAATATACACAAATGGCAGTTTATATACAGCCCCCATTGCTTGGGGACAAACTTTCACAAATCACTTTTATTTAGAGACGTGTAAGCTATGCATGGTTCTGCATTTCTGAAAGCACATATTTTACAAGACGTTTTAGAATTATAACTTTATGGGCATTTAGGGAACATTAATTTGTTTACAGACTGTGTTCAAAATATAGTTTCTACAAAGTACTGCTCCAGTTACTAGTTGTTTTTTATAATTTGCAATAACGAAGCGGTTCCAACAAAGATAAAAAACGAAAAGCCAAGGCAGCAAGGACTCTCGTGCGTGAACAAAACACTCTCTGCTTGCCTGCAAGGGAATATTAACCACCAGCAGGTATTTTTCATATTGAAATTAAGTTTACAAAAAATATTGTAGTCAAGCCAGGAACACATTCTTCAGAAGATTGTGAAAGTCAGTTTATTCAAGGTATATTCATTCATTGCTGGAACTCGTCAAAACCTTTGATTGGGCAGTTTCTACCAAAGCGCGGAAGTTGTTTTAGAGTCGATGACCAATTGATTATTCAGATGCCTTCATGGTACTGTTATTTATTCAAATGACATTCAGCTTGTTGCTTGATAGCATGTCCTATGATACAGAGAAGTTTGATTGAGGATATAAACTGCAGTTGCGGCAGCGGAATTTTTATTTGTCACATAAAGATTAAGGGCAGAAATCATATATTTTGCTTTATGAACCCAAAACAAATCGTTTGAATGAAAATGTCGCTGCCACACGTTTTAGGTAAGCCACCCCAATTTTGTTTTATTCCCTTCATAATAAAGTTTTCTATCTTATTTGTACACCATACCTATACCATGCTTAGGAATGCAAAAAAAGACGAAACTGTGCCGTCAGTGACTGTGATTATAGAGCTCCAGAAGCTGTATCAGTTGCACGATAGTTCGTTCAACATTCAACTCCCCAAAATCATTGCACATCTATGGCACTTTCACGGAGCGCTTTTGCTGAAGACACAGACATAAAAAAAACTTTTTTTAAAGATTTTTCTGCATTTTTATTGAAATATTTATATTAATCTTTCAATAAAGTCGGCATTTCGCATGAGCATGTTCTAGCTCGCCGCAGTCGCAACCCCATGCTAGCCCAGCTGTAGTTTTTTTGCAAACCATTCTCCCTACCCATATAATGTTTGTACAGGATTTGTGTAAATGTGAAACCTGTTTACAAATAGGTGTCCGTTTGAGTAAACCCATACAAAGAGTTGCATCAGAATGTGTGTATGGGCCAACCATTTTCATCGGTAAATTTGTATCAGCAACTCCTAATAACGTGTGCACAAAGAATGAGGTCTAAATGTTGGTGAAAAGGGCTTGAAAACGTAATCTAAAAACATTACTCCAAAGCAGGCGCTTGGTGTTAGAGATGTACCGAATAATTACACCACCTAAATCCTTAATATAAACCGTCCTCTGTGTTGATGCATCCTTATCTTGTGCCAGCAGAGCCAGCTAGGTCTTTCATGAAATGCTCTTTAACAGGCTGCACGACTTGAAAAAATACAGAACCCCAAGTGTTTTCCAACGTTACGAATGTTGATCACATTTGAACTGTTTGCTAAGGCCGGCCTAGTGATCGACAATCGGGAACTCGGTCACATTAGTCAACTTAACAAATTTAAAGTATAAGTAGCAGCACTGAAAAAGTTCTACGATCATTTGGATTGAGGTTACCCAGCAAAACTGTCAGATTAGTCAATTTAACAAAAGTATAGACAGCACCACTAAAATAACTTATACATTTATTTTGATTAAGGTTGCCCCACAAAAGCGTTTCAAATATGCAGTCAGCATATGAACAGTCCTTTCTACAGCCTTAAGGCTCTACTACTGGAGAAAATCCAACTGCTGTGATCTCCATCTCCAACATGATGTGCGTAAGCTCAAGCATCGATTCCACAGCTCATAAAAGTTCTTCAAATTTAAAACTTCCATCAGGGGACCTAAATAGCAAGTATCAAAAGGCGTTTATAAAGTCACTGCAAGGCCGAAACATAAATACTCGCACAGATTTTACATTGTTTTGTTACGCATGACAGGTTGTCGTGCATCGGCTTTTCCATGCATCGTTTTCCCGATTCACAAAAAACCGTCATGCATCGGCTTCCGAAACGCTTCGTATGTCAATTAGAAGTGTTTATAAACCAGAATAAAAAAATTTCACCGAGATACCTACACTAGAACTTTATCAAATATCAATAACAATAGAGCTCACGTCTGGAGAGCCGCATCACACTTGCCGATCGTTGGCGTACTCGTAAACAATGTGCATGCTGCTGCAGCCCCGAGTTTCTCGAAGTGCACACCATGTGCACTTGGAGAAGCGAAACTATCACTGCGGCAGGAATACAAACTGTACTTCGGGGATAGGCGAAATAGTGTGCGACACTTTCAACAGGCGGCACCACCAGAGTTAACGCTCGCGTGAAAACTCGAATGCTTCGCTGCCCTCGCCTAAAAAGAAAATGGTATTGGACATTTTTTTTTTACTTCCTTTCTTATTTTTGGGGAGGGGGCTTTTCTGTGTCTCTTTTTTTCTCTTTCCGGTCTTCCTTTTCTTTTTCTTTTTTTGCTCCGGACGTTTTTGAGTGTCGCCGACACTATGAGAGCTTGGAGCCTCTTCGAACGACCTCCCCCTCCGTTTTAGGCTGGTTCAGGCGTATGTGTTTTCAACTGCACTAGACGGCTCCTTGTGTCCCACTATGAAGCGTTGCGCGGATCTCGGTAGTCATATCAATGACCTCATTGTAAACGCTCATAAGCGGTCACTACGCAGTCGGTTATGCGCAAACGGAACTGTCTGAACCAGAGTGTCGAGCCAAAAATTTTATCGGTTCGGTTCGGGCTCACGGCTTTTGGTCCAGTTCCCGTTAATCTCTGGGAACATAAATAAAAACCGGTTTGAACCGGTTTGAACAGCTAATTTGGGAATACATTTTCCGCGTTATTTTGGCAATAAGTACTATTTCCGCCGTCAAACGAGTAACAATTTTTTTTCTTCAGAGGTACAATCCACCTTTATTTCCAGGCACCGAAAATTAGAACTAGCGTTATTTAATTTTGACATAAAAGTAAAAGAAAATCGTTAACAGGCAAAACGTCGTGTTCATATGACCAAACATCTATTTGTTCACCTGAGTCACATATATTTTAACCTAATGGAAAGGTAGTCACAAACTTTGGTAGCTCACCTAAAATACCCGTGATTGATACAACTTTCCATCGCAGTATTAAAAACTGAACCGTAGTTGTGCTCTTGAACTAAGGAATCGGAGTGCATACAAAAGGGAATGGGTATCTCGTTGTCATATATATAATTAATCATAGTTTACGAAATACGTTTTATAATAAACAGGGTGTGGCTTTAAGGACAAACATATTTAACACGCCTTTCAAAATTCGAATTTCAAAAGAAAATGCCTGAATTAGGGCACGCCTGCATAGCTTTGCCAAACGTTTTACGTCATTTTTTTCCCCCTTTAAAGCTCATTTTTGAGGTAGTGACGTATTAAAAATAAAGCAAAATTGGAGGTCGTGCATTTTTCACGTCCTCTCCTATACCAGCCTGTTTGTTGTCTGCACACTGGTTTATGAGCTCGCTCCCGGGTGGCTTGCTGCACGCAAAGAACGCTTAAAAGAATAAGAGAGGCTGTCAATGAGCAAGATAATCGCGATAATTAGTACTTTTAACAAAATATATGAACGATGACCACCTGGGAGCAAGCTCATAAACTAGTGTGCAGACGACCAACATCCGGCAGTAGGGTATAGGAAATGTACGACCACCGTTTTTGCTCTATTTTTAATATTTTACTACCTCTGACTTTAGCTCTGAAGAAATAAAGAAAAAAAAATACAATTTTTCGCGAAACTACGTCGCCTATCCAATTTCAAGATGTCCGTTTTGAATTCGAATTTCGCAAGGCGTGCCAAATCCGTTAGTCGTTACGACCACACCCTGTATTTGATGACAACGCAACTGAGCTAAAAGCAGTTCAAATATTTATGACAAACGCATGTATTCGTAGTCACATTGGGCCAGTGACACACCTACACTGAGCAGCAATCAACACGCTTGTCTTCCTGACCAACAGTTTTACACTCAGCACAGTGATGCAGGCAAAGAATAATATAGAAAGGAGTGATCAAAATAGCTCACTCTCACTACCTATAATTTAAACGCACATTTGTGCTGAGATCGAATCTGGCCTAAAATAGCGCATATCCGAGTGAACATTTTCCTTTACAGGATAGATTGGCATAGCATGGCTGTGGAGGTTTGTTCTTGACAAGCTGCCGGTCAATTTAATTTGAAAATAATCATCAGCCTTGCTAGTTGATATTTCATTTTATAATGAAGAGAGAAAAAAGACATTCCAAAATTTTGATCACCGTTTTATATAACTAACAGTAAGCCGAATAGCAATGACTGTCGGAATAAACAATCAACGCCCGAATATAAAAGTCTGACAGAAAACATAGTGGCATGCATTAAAAGGGGTGATCGTCGAGTGCTTTATTAAAGCCATTGAATATGAAAAATCAGAGGGCAGTGTGTTTCAATAGACCTTTTGCCGAATTATTCAATCATCAGAGGAATGCCGGGAAAGTAGGTACAGGCGCTGCGCGTGCTGGCGTCTGCAACCAGAACTGTTTAAAAGCAAAAATCTGAAACAAATAGCACGAACGCTTTATTTTAGTCAATACTTATATTACTTTGTAAAGGGAAAGCGAGCGCGTGTACCTACGTTCCCAGCATTCTGTATGATGCTAGGGTAATTTAGATAAAGGTCTATTAGATATGTAGAGCGTGGAAAAAATAAAAAAACCTAAAAAATGTTAGTTCGAGCAAATATTGGCTGAGGAGAAAATTCATAATAGTTCCTAGAACAAAAGAGTATTTCACGCTCTACTCGACATTGCATCTACTTAATTGGTCACTTTCGCGACAGTGTGTGTGCGTAATCTTCATAGTTCCATCACGCATCCCTGTGTACTTCGTTTTTGTTCAGCCCAAAACAAACAAAAAACTGCTGCTTATGACATAAAAGAGACATTACCAAATTTCTATGTGTTTGAAAAATTAAATATGTCCCAGGAACACATAGTTATTTAAAGCTCTCCCAAATCACTTTGGGCCTTTGAGCAAAGAAAAAAAAAAAAGGCCGGAAAAGATTTCAAGAGAATTTTTCAGATAATTCGCCACGGTCGATCACCCTCGGGTTATTTTCAACGTGATCAACATCCACCAGCTCGCCTGTACATTCAACGCTTTTGCGTAAAGCTTGAGAAGTTGTTCATGTATGATAGCTCAGAACAATTTGGCATATCTTCATATGTGCGTCCACCGCGAAATCGTATAGCATCGATTGTTTGGCACACGTGACGGAAGAAATTAAAGTTCTTCCAAATTCGTCACGCGTCACAAGCTCTGTAATATAAATTAAGACATATAACATATTAAAATTACCCAAGGCTGTGGTAAAAGATGGGAAACTTTGTGGAAGAAAAATGACACAGGAAGGACGTCTCAAAGTTGAATGTAGTTTCCCATCTTTTACCACAGTCTCGGGTTATTTTCCATTCTCAGGCTTCTTGTTTTTGGGGCCTTTCCTACACAGATTACCAATAATAAAGCCAATACCTTTGCAGAAGACACCGAGAACGCCTGTATCGACTCGACGCGTAAACAGGATGTGATGCCTCTAGTGCGTACGTTGGAAAAGCGACACCGACAAACGAAACATAACGTCTAATGTCTCCAGTTTTCCCGCAGGATGGTGCTGCGCCTAACAAAGTCACTTAGGTCGTATATCAGTAAGTGACCGTAAATGGATGTCCAAATCATTGTGGGAGCCGCCCGCTCCACTTCCCTGATTAGGCCCTATGGCCGCGGGAAAAGCACTCCGAGCTGTCCACCTGTCAGCCGGAGCGCCCCGTTTCGTCCCTCGGAGGAGCAGCCATCTTGCCTGCTTACCCTCGCGTCGCATACCTCCCCCCCCCCCCCCCGTGCCCCCCTCCCCCCCTTGCGGCGACACGTGAAACGTCCCCCTGGCGGTTGGACCTTCTTGGGTCCGAGGCTGAGGCCGCCAGCAGAGAGGAAGAGAGAGGGGGGCCTTGCGCCCCGCTCGAGGGGACTGCTCGCGGGGACATCCAACTGTTCGGACGTGTGGCCCGGCCCTCCCTGACGGCCCACCTCCGAGCCGCTCTCGGGGAGGCACGACAAGGTAAGGTCTGTTCTTTCCTGGTCGCCCTTAGCGTGTTTCTTATCTGTATATGATTAACACGTAAAATAAACATCCGATTATCCCTTGCCTTCGGCGTGTCCGTGTGCTCCCTTTTGGGAGTCCCGGCTAACGGTTGCAGCCGACAGTCGAACCCGCCGCAGGGCTCAGCATGTTACGCTGTGGAGTGGTAGGTTGAGCGGTCGGCCTCCTTGCCGGACGCCCTCACCCCTTTGAGACCTCCACAATCTACAAAATATAAAATGAGAAAAAAAAAATGGCTAAGAGAGTAATTATATTTTTAGACAAAAAAAAAAACAAAAAAACTCGTGATTTTGATTGACCGTGCATCGAAATGTCCGTGTACCAAAATGTCCGCGCACCAAAAAGTCCCACATCAAAATGTCCGTGCACCGAAAAGTCCCTGCACCGAAAAGGCCGCATGAAAACGCCTTACATCGAAACGCCCTACACCGAAATGCCCGGATCCCGTGGCGAAAATGCAGACCACAGGAAGCTTTACAACGAAATACGTTTTTAACCCCCCCCCCCTCTTTTTTTTCTTCTTATTTTATTGCTTCTTCACAGAATACGCTTTAGTCCTGAGGGACTCCCTCCTCCGTTTGGGAAAGGGGTGATAATTCGACGATTATGTTTGTGTCACTCGTTCGCAGTAATTCTCCGTTGATTTTACTTTGCACCCAAAATATAAACAAAATATGGAGGTGGTCGAAGCTTGGGGAAATATTTGAAAATGACGCTGATCTTTCTTCTCAGGTATCCCTCCCATACATAGTTCCAGTTCTGTGCAACGACGAATTAATAAGTCACATTTAGTACTTTCAATTCTTCACGGGGACAACTATCTGAGGCATTTCAACAAGAACGAAAACATGTTTAGGTACCTCAAGGATGCTTACGTGTAAAATAGGTCGTGCAAATATTTTTCTACTTTCAGTAAATTCCGCTAAAAACTAATCCCTGACGTTGATAACTTGCAAAAACACTAATACCCATTAGTTTTCTTCTCCGCGCAATGGCAGACACGGAAAAAATAAAAGGAAAGAAACAGCTACCCCCCCCCCCCCCCCTCAACTCGCAATTAGAATAAGACGCCCCGTGAACTGACGCTAATTAGATACATACGTCAGTGTTCAGGATAGTTATGCGCCGGGGGTGGCAAAGCATAGAGCATGGGCTGAGCGTCGGATGTTAGAGTTCGGCTATTCTCATCTTTAACTAAACACGACCCATTACCCAAATGCTTCCAGAGGCTGATTGTCATCAACCCGAGCACTCGACTCCGGCTCATGACAATCGAGCACGTTAGGGTGCAACGCGACCTGCGGTGCGAAGTCCTGATATCATGTGACGTCACGGTGTCAACAACGCTAATAAATCTAGAGACGTTCTAAATTGAAAACCATTTGACGCAGTGTGTCACGCGACTACGTCACATGACATTACGAGGCCACATGACGTGACATTGCTTCACAGCATATCTTGACGACCCCCCATGCGAAGGCCATAAGAGCGCGCCTCTCTGCTCTAGACCGGCCATAGCCCTTCATGAGTTGGCAAACCAGCACACGTCAAGTGGCATATGGCACTGCGAGCCGATCTGGCACTCGCACAACCGTAAAACGCCGAGATGCCCCACCCCCGAAAGACAGCCCACCCCAATTTTTGCTTGATTACCTATATTTTTTTTAAACACCAAAAGATAGCCCACATGTAGTAATAGTAGAGTGTAGGATCAATGATATAGCCTCGACGCAAATGCAGCTAGTTAGCTATGGCAGGATATAAGCGAACATTGCTGACTGCAAAGTAGTCATCTTTGCTTCGTTGCCCCTCGCCCGGATAAGAAGCTTGGAAGGGACACACGACCTAAAAATAGGATTTTTTTACTTTTCTTGATTGCACACCGAAAGGAAGCCCACTCCATATTTTCACCCACTTTGCTCTTGATTTTAGGTGGGCTATCTCCCGGGATATTACAGTAAGTCCTTTTCCGTAAATTTTATTTTAAACGCCCGCGAGATGATAAGGGGCTACGTGAACGTAATAAACAGTGAACAGTGAGCTATGTCAACAATTGAGACACATTTGGACTTATTATTGCCACCAATCTGACTCATTCATGAAATATTTTCTTCGAAGATGGCCATTAAGTCTAGTTTCTGTTTTGAGGGGGAACTAATCGAAAAATTTGAATAGCTTCTCTGGATTTGGGACACATCAAGACACGACTATCGCGATAGAATAAAGCAGGACAACTCCTGGATTACCATCGGCAACCTCTTACGTATTCATTTCTTAACTTTTGTTTGAGTGAGGTACATATTGTGAGTACGTCAGCTGGATCGCCGCGCGAGCGTAGTTCAGATTTTGACTGTGAATAGGTGACCAGAGATCAACAAGCTAGTTTGTGTGCACCGTTTCTTAAACGCGTGAAAACAGCGCATTAGCGCAATAACACCTGGACATGTGTTTCAATTCAAAGCGCTCTTATCCCTCCCTGTGTCTGCTCCCTCCCCCGTCATCTCACCAGGGTGGAGGAAGCTGTGCTTCGGAGACTGCGGGCTTGGGTGGCCATTACACCGGCTGTAACCTGCACATGGAGCTCTCCACCCGTCACACGACAGGCGACATGCCCCAAGTGTCCCCTAGACGCGACGGAACCGGATGTGCATCACCTTATATGGACTTGTCCTGGTCTACAGACTGAGCGCACTCGCCTACTTATAGCTGCAGGTCTCCAACACAGTGCACCCACCAGCTACCATAAGTGGCTGCATAACAACCACTATCACAAGACATTGCTTCAATTCATCCATACCACAGGCCTTGTAGCATACATATAAGACATTTATGCCTAAAAGCAACCCCTACATAATAAAAAAAACTACTTTATTACTAACCAACTAGCCCAACTTTCTACTTCATTATTAACTAGCGACCTATTGCGTTGTCATGTGAATTGTCACGTCATTGTTGAATTGCTGTCGCTTGACACCTCCACTGACCAAGTTTTAACACGCACTAACATAAAAAAGCCTATCCTGATAGAAAAGTCGTTTTTGAGTTTTCCTGTACATCAAAGTCTCATCATTATTTCATCAAGCACATAAAGATGCAAAAACATTTAGTGCATTCTAGGTTAGCCATAGTAGTATTTGTAGACAAGTTCTTCTCTTCTACACGGGAGGGAGCCACCTCACCGAGAGAGAGCACGAGTATCGCGCAAGCGGCTTGGGACCGTTGACCAATGAGAGACACACACACGGCAAGCACTGTTACCTGCCATGTCTAGGCAAGCTCGTCGAACTCGAACTCAGTTCTCGGTCTTCTCAGTTGTATTAACTAATCGTTAATAAACGCTTTCATAACATGGTGTCAGAAACGGAACACGAAAACGCTCGCACGTGAAGTCAAGACCGATGTGAGTCGCACGGCGCAAGAGTTAAGGCAAGCGAAGACCAGCAGCGCAGAAAATGGCGGAAGACAGCGGCACCGCTACTACGCAGCAGTCGGGCAGGAGTTCGAACGTCCAACTTCCCATGCCGGGAGGGGACTTCGCAAGTTTGCTGCCTCCTCCGAAGCCACTCGACATGTCCGGAGGCCTGGAGACATCCTGGAGAACATGGTGGGACGAATTTAAGTTGTTCTCAACCGCCACTGCTCTGAAGTCGCAAGACGCCGAAGTACAGGCCGCGACGTTCCTAGTCGTCATAGGGGAAGACGCCAGGCGAGTCTACAAAACGTTCACGTTCGAAAACCCAGGTGACGAACTGCGCGTTGAGAAGATAGCGGAGCTTTTTGAAAAGCATTGCAAGCCAGCTATCAACGTGAGCTATAGGGACTTTGTATTCGGCACACGGAACCAGCATGACGGCGAACGATTCGATGACTGGCTTACTGAGCTGCGCACGCTGGCGAAGCAGTGCGATTTTGGCGAGCTACACGACCGCATGTTGCGAAGTCGAATGATTCTTGGAATGACCAACAAGCGACTGCAACAACGCCTCATCAACAACGATCCAACTTTGGAACAAGTGATTCAAAAGTGCCGCATGGAGGAACGTGGAGCCCTACAGTTCAAAGATATCCAAGCTGGAGCATCGCCTGCCGTTGTACATGGACTCAAGTCCGAGACATGCCCTCAATGGGGATACTCTACGCACACAAGCGGAACATGTCCTGCCAAAGGTACGAAGTGTAAAAACTGTGGTCGGAGGGGACATTTCGCTCGAGTGTGTCGCGCGAAGAACAACTTACCGAAAAATAGAGCATCACCACGGAAGAATGTTCGCAATGTTGAACGATGCAAATCTCCAAGTTCCAGCTCCGAAGAAGAAAAGTTGGTTTGTGGTCTATCCAACAGTGTTGGTGATGAACAGTTCTGGAGAGCTGAAGTCAGAGTTGCAGGAAAGGCAGTTGACAGCAGGGTGGACACAGGAGCAAACTGTTCTGTTATGTCTGCAACGCAACTGCGACGAGTCACGAACCAGAAACCGCAAGCAGTCACTACGAAAATAGGTTCGTTCTTTGGCCATGTCAGCAAAGCGGAAGGCCGCATTATGCTGCCAGTCGCCCATGGCAACCAGAGTACCGACGTACAGTTCTACATCGTGAAACGGGAAGTACCCACAACGATAAGCGCTACCCCGTTGCGGAACGACTGAACCTGATCAAGCGAGTGGCGTCAGCGGAAAAGCACTGCAACCAGACAGTAAAAGAACATGAGGACGTCTTCCATGGACTTGGTGAAATCAAGGGTGTCAAGTATCACATGAAGCTCAAGCCAGATGCTCAGGGTGTTACGCAACAGCCACGTACAGTCCCAGTAGCCATCCGAGACCAGCTGAAAAGCCACCTGGATGACCTCGTGCTACAGAAGGTGATTGCACAAGTGACAGAACCAACAGAGTGGGTCCACCCAATCGTGGTTGTGAAAAAGAAGGACAAACTCCGACTGTGCATAGATCCACAAGAGCTCAACAAGGTTCTCATGCGAGAGAACTACTGCATGCCTACACTGGAGGACATAGCAGCACGACTGGAGGAAGCCAAGTTCTTCTCGACGCTCGACGCAGCCACGGGGCTTTGGCAGATCAAACTAGACACACCGAGTTTGTACCTCTGCACATTTGCAACACCGTTCGGGAGATACAGATTTCTCCGAATGCCTTTTGGCATATCGTCAGCTCCCGAGGTGTTCCAGAAGACTATGCACGTGGTGTTTGAAGGCCTCGACGGAGTTGAAATCATGGTCGATGACATTCTTATCTGGGGAAGGACGGAAGAGGAGCATGACCGTCGACTGCAAGCCGTGCTGCAGAGGTGTTGTGAGGTCAACCTTAGACTGAACAAAGAGAAATGCAAGTTCTCTCAAAGCCAGGTCAAGTACTTGGGACATATCTTGTCACCTGAGGGACTCTCGATTGACCCGACGAGGGTACAAGACATCCTTGCGCTCCCAAGACCATCAAATGTGGGGGAACTGAAGAGCTTCCTAGGAGTCGTGAACTACCCTGGCAAGTTCATCCCGCACATGTCCGACACAAGTGCACCGTTAAGGCAACTCTTGAAGAAAGAGGCGGCCTGGTCCTGGACAGAGGAGCACGATAAAAGCTTCACAGCACTTCGAACAGCGTTGACTGTTGCACCAACTCTGCGGTTCTACGACAAGAACAAACCAGTAACTCTGTCAGTGGATGCAAGTTCCAGAGGAACGGGTGCAGTGTTGCTTCAGGAGGGTCAGCCAGTAGCCTACTCATCGAGGTCCTTAAATGACGCCCAAAAGAACTATGCCCAGATCGAGAAGGAGCTGTTGGCGATTGTCCATGGATGCAGCCGATTTCACGACTACATTTTCGGGCAAACCGTTACCGTGGAGTCGGACCACAAGCCACAAGAGGCGATCTTCAGAAAACCTTTGAATCAATGTCCTCTCAGATTACAAAGGATGAGACTGACCCTACAAAAATATGACCTGCTGGTGAAGTACACTCCCGGTAAAGAGCTGTACATTGCAGACACGCTGTCAAGAAACCCTTCGAAGGAGGAAGAGTCGGAAGTCTTCGAGGTGAATGTCTTGGAGTGTCTCCCTTTAAGAGATGAAACACTGGAAGAATGTCGTCAAGCAATCAGCAGGGACAAGGATCTGAGTACCATGCTGCAGTATGCAAAGAGCCAGTGGCCGAGCAACAAAGAAGACATTCCAGGCCCGTTAAAGACATAATGGCCGTACAGGGATGAAATCCATGAGGAGGAGGGCTTACTCTTCAGGTCGAATAGACTCGTCATTCCAGAAGAGATGAAGAGCGCCAGCTTGGCAAGGCTTCACAAAGCGCACAGCGGAGTAGAGAAGACGCTCCATCGTGCTAAAGAAGCTCTCTACTGGCCTGCAATGCAGAATGACATCAAGCAGGTGGTAGAAAATTGCAGTGTGTGCAAGGAACACAAGCCGAGGCAATAGAAGGAGCCACTTGTGAACCATCCAGTGCCAACCGCACCCTGGCAGATTGTTGGAGTGGACTTGTTTCAGCAGTCGGGACACCACTACATTGTGTTGGAGGACTATTACTCTTTTTTCTATGAAGTGCACCAGCTTCAAAGGTCCACTGCCAAGACGATAATCAAATGTTGCCTGGCAACGTTTACCGTGTATGGTCTACCTGTCAGGTTGGTTACTGACAATGGACCACCATTCAACAGCGCTGACTTCAAAGAGTTCTTGCAGCACCGAGGAATTTCACATGTGACATCCAGCCCGTATTATTCTCAGTCAAACGGGATGGCAGAGAGAGCAGTGCAGGAGTCGAAAAAACTCATGACCAAGTGCAGTTACGGAACGCCAGACTACTACGACGCCCTACTCGAATGGCGAAACACTCCCAGGGATGGAGTTCTAGGATCACCAGTTGAAAGGCTCATGAACAGACATACCAGGACGGAAATCCCTACACATCCATCTCTACTGCAAGGGACGAGCACAGAC
Source organism: Ixodes scapularis (assembly GCF_016920785.2). Lineage (NCBI taxonomy): Eukaryota > Metazoa > Arthropoda > Arachnida > Ixodida > Ixodidae > Ixodes > Ixodes scapularis. Next base: position 158,740 of record NW_024610170.1, read on the forward strand.
CCAAGCAAGGTACAACAGCGGCTGAGAGACAAACAACAAACTCACCAACGGTACTAAAACAAAGGCGCCAAACCTCTACCTGAATTACACGCGGGAGAAGACGTCTACCTTCAAGATCAAGAACGAGGAACCTGGAAACCGGCTGTCATTGTTCAAGACGACGAGGGCATACAGCGCAGAAGGAACAGCATCGCTCTTCGCAGGAGCCAGAGAGCGAAACAAAAACCAGCCCGCTACCGCGACACAAATTTTATTTATGAGTGAAAAAGGGAGATGTAGACAAGTTCTTCTCTTCTACACGGGAGGGAGCCACCTCACCGAGAGAGAGCACGAGTGTCGCGCAAGCGGCTTGGGACCGTTGACCAATGAGAGGCACACACACGGCAAGCACTGTTACCTGCCATGTCTAGGCAAGCTCGTCGAACTCGAACTCAGTTCTCGGTCTTCTCAGTTGTATTAACTAGTCGTTAATAAACGCTTTCATAACAGTATTGGCAGTCTATTTTAAGGTTGCCCATTGCAGCAAGCAGCTACACTTTTTTGTCTTAAATGTGTGGCATGCTGCAGCGTGCAACGGAAGTGTATAGTGAATACCTGTATAAATAAAACAAAACTGACAGGCATTTGTTTTCTTGGGACACAAGTGTGGGCATTGTTTGAGCTGAAGTACCTAATGAATCTGTGGTACCTTGAAGAGGTTATGAAAAACTTGAGCAACTATAAAAAGCACATGAGCAAGCTTACAAATGTTAAACACAGAGTACATTCTAAACATAATTTATTACCTCTGAACCAGACTTAGTGCATGTTGAAAAAATTATCCGGTTCCCACATTAAGGAACAGCCAAACCTCACCCACAACAATACAGAAAACAAATAACCAACCCAGCGAAATCATATAGGTAAAAAAAATAGCAAGATTTTTATTACTTGTACCATGGTGACTCGAACTAAGAGGAGTCTTCTTTCCTTGTGTTAAGGCCTAGAACGTTTCTTTAAAATGTAAATGCCTTAATTTGTAAATATTTGATTTCTTGACTGCAGAGTGCAGTGCAGAAGAGTGCAAGCAGGCATGGCAGGCCATACAAACCAGGTATGGTCGAGAGTCCAGGAATTGCACAAGCCTAAGCGGAGCTGGCCGGGACAAGATTCGGCAGTCAAGCTGGACACTGTGGAGCTTTCTCAGCTTCCTCAGGCACCAGATCCATCCCAGAAGGTACTATGCATATTAAATTATTAGACTACACATACATTATAATTATTTTTTTGTGTAACATGCTCATACTTCCTATCAGCTCAAAAAATTTACGAATGGCAACAGCAAAAATATCTAGTGGTGGCTCCAGGACCACAGAGACAACCGGGGGATCATCAGCAGAGACACCCAGAGGCAAGTTTCCTTTCAGGCAACATTCTGCTCTTTGTACGCCCTACGCCAGACCTCTAGTGCTAATTAGTCCCGCCGAAATCGGAAGACGCGCGGAGGAGTGCGAGAGAGTAGGCCAGCGTGGTGGCGTACTCTCCCCGACACGATGCGGAACAACCAGGCTCAAAGTCAGACGACTGCCCGGAACGTCCGCGGCTTACGCCTTCTCAAGGGAAGCCAGTGGCTCCCACAATCCCCCATTTCTCCCCAGCTTGTTGCGATGTGCATGTTTCTGTCGGCAAAGGTACGTGGAGAGATCATTGCATACGACTGTGAACATCCTCTCATGAACGTCACCACCATCTCGCCCGAAGGCATCGTCAGTTGTCCCACATTCTCTCCTAGGCTGAAAAACGAGAACCGCACTATCCAGCTCGTGCAAATGAGAAAGTGCAAAACAGTGGCGTACAACCAGTGTCTAGTAGCAGTGTTGCAGACGATCAGTTATTGTGGTGTGGACTCTCACTCTAGTATCGTAGCTAACGGTGTATCAAGCTACGTCGCATGTTTCTGAAGAGAGTTGTAATGCACACTGAACAACAGGAATGTATCAGTTTAAGACAGGGCCAGTGAACCGTGAGCACAGAGCAAATTCGACTGCAACATCTGGGGTCACTCTACTCAGTGCAGTTGATGCGACAGGAACCTGTGCTGGGGGTTCGTATTCCTACAGAGAGCTCCAGTACCATAGCGTGGTTGTGCAGGCACAACTGACAATCACTCATCGAAATGGGAAGGCAACCGTGGATCGGACGAGAGGGGAAGTGAGGTTCCCAACGGGATACCGCTGCGCACTACACAGAGGCCAGTGTGTGGACCCTGAAGACGGACACACGTTCTGGGCAAGGAACCCGGTTGTCAGCGAGTGCTATGGGTCACAGCTTGACGTGCTCTTTGAGGGACTGGTCGAGTTCCTCATACCGGACCACAACGCAGAGAGACCTTCAGCGCTAACTGTTGTAGTAGTACAGGAACAGAGCATGTCATTCTATGTCATTAGTGAAACCCTTAGAAGTCTGTTGACAGCGCGGATATGTTGCAGATCATGTTAAATTGTTCATCATCGAGAAGACCCGCGGAATCGGTTTTACGCTCAAGAAAACTGGCCTCCAAACCGAAAATGTAGATCTCATGTCGTACATCAACGCTAAATTTGTATATGTAGAAAGGCACATTCAGGAACAAATGAAGCTGATGTACAAACACATAATTTGATAGCATTATAACACAGAGACCAAGGTGTTAAGAAACTTACTAGTACTAGAAAGCATATCAGGACCCAGAGTTTGCTTACGCATACAAAAAAATGACACAGATACACGGCGGTCACCACGGGCGTGGTGGTGCACCTACTTCAGTGTCCAGCGGTAGAGGTTGTTCTAAGGAAAACAAACCGACGCTACCACAAGCTCGCTGTCAAATATAACAAGTCAATGTATGCAAGTCTGAAAAACCGAATAATGACACACTTTGGTAAAGAAGTGACTGTAATCCCCTTACACCAACGTTGTACAGCCTTGCTGGCAGATGGTATGCCCTAAACCCTGCCCCATTAATGCATCAAGCCCCACGCTGGGCCTCATTTTGTGGGGAGAGGGGATCACATACCTTTACGTCTGGGGACCGTTGCTCATAGGGGAATCCGATGCCCGTCCAACCACAGGGCCGACGGCTACCAGCGAGGGTGGTCGCCCTGCTGGGTTTGCGTACGCCATGCCAACGATGATCCCAGTATCCACAAGCGTTTATTGAGAACCGCAGCGACAAGAAGCTGCTGTCAAGCGAGCCGTGGACACAGAGTGGCTGCAGCGCCAGCCTACCTGAGAGCCAAAGGGGTAATGAAGTCCGTTCTCCTCGTGTTTCCTGCGGTGGACAGCATGTGCTCGGCATACTTGAGTACAGCCAACGGTATGTTTCCATTTGCTCACTGCAAAAGTTGGATCGAGTGGCTGGAGTGTCTGCTGCAGCGACTGTGAACAACGAAGGTGATGGCATTGTGTATTGCAACCCAATCTGGGAATATTTCTTAAAAATCCCACCGGTGACTAATGCACGATGCATGAAGCACAAGGCAATCCTCAAAACTCCAACGGGCACAACGACCACCTTAGCATCCCATCTAAAGAATCACCCGGACGCACATAAGACCTACATGAGAGAGCGTCTAGCAAGCGGAACTACCATCAAGCTCAAGTGCGGGAGTATGCCGAGTCAGCTGTCGGTAGCCGACACCTTCAAGCCAAAAATGAAACCAAAGGCACCAAGAGCAAAGCACATGACGAAGATGATTGGTAACTTCACCGGTCGCGGAATGCACCCATACACTGTCGTTGAAGAGGGAGGTTTCATCGACATGGTGGCATTTGCAATGCCAGACTACAGCGTGCCGTCGCGGATGACTTTCTCACGAGCAGTTATACCGGACCTCTACGAGTCAGAAAAAGGGAAGCGAAGAAAGCTGCAGGAAATTTTCCGCAGAGGTGCGGAGTGTTATTCCATTGCAACGGATGGCTGGATATCGCGCGCCAAAGACAGATATGTCTGTGTGACTGTTTACGTGATGGACTAAAACTTTTTACAGCATGTGTGCGCTTTGGCATGTACGGAAATTATCAATTTTCACACGGCCAATAGCCTGGTACCGTTGATTGGGAGCGTCATCGAGGAGTGGGAGCTTCCAGCATCAGGTGCCTCGCCGGTGCTACTATATTTTTGACACAAGTGAATCCGAACCACAGCAAAACTCCCCTTTGCCCAGGGTACCGTCCTAGGTCATACTGTTCTGCTGCAGCCGAGGATCCATTGTAATCATGGATGGTATTACTTGTACAAGAACCACGATGGCCAATGCTAGGTTGTGGTGCTTACCCTGTCTCCCCCTTTTTGGATGTCATCTTTTCGTGCACCGTGTATTTTTAGCTTCCAACAGATACCTCTAAAGCAGTCTTGGGTACTATCGCAATACTTGTATCATCACAATGTTTTAACTTGTCCATTTTTTGTAACTTTCAACTGTAAAGTCGTACATTTCTTTTAAGTACCGTATTTTCCGGTCTACAAGTCGCACTGTTGTATACACCAACTCATGTTTACAAACAAACCGAAACGCCCCAAGCGGACGCCACCGGCGCCGCGCATGCGCGATGGGGGTGTGGTCAAGAAGCTCGCCGTCGCCCATAAACAAACCATTGGAATGCGACGTAGTCGGCGTCTGTGCGAGTCCCCCTGCTCTTTTTCGCGTTCGAATTGTTGATTCTACGTCTTCCTGGCAATGTCCGACTACTTGAGCGGCGTCAGCGAAATTACCGAGGCTCGTTACACCGCAAAACTTCGCGTGAATAATGTGACATGTGGCGATTGATTCTGCGTGGACGCCGCAGTATGTACGCTACAGCCTGATTCGTATGATGAGATTTCGTTCGCAATTTTCAGTCGCGACGCCGCTTAGGCCGCAAAAGCGTGAACCGTAGCTTAGATGGTCGACGTTGATACTGAAAATCGCAAGCTGAATCGGACCAAGTGAAGTAGGCATAACAACTTGGTGATGGTCACTGGTAACAATAATCAACATCTCCTTGTATCTACTGTTTACATCGAGCCTGCTTACCAACCTTCAAACTTTAGTCTTCCGAGGCCTGAGCTTACTTCTTACCGCAAGTACTGCACCAACATTTGGTCTACGGGCCGGCGTCGTCTAAGAGAGTAGACGACAAGCAGAAACGTTTGAAAGAGAAGACGACAGTTCGAACGATCCGGCCGCCGTTTGAAATTGAAGACGCACTGAACGTAGCCTGCACGTGGTTCGCACAACTCTACAGTTTTCTGGCGTTCATGTTGGAACAAAACAAATAAATCTCATGACCACAAGTATCCGTGAATTCAATCCAAAGTGCTTCCCGCCCAAGCAATCGTAGTCCGACGACGTCTGCTTTTCCCTTTTCACGGCACATATCCAGATTCTCGGACGAACCGAGCACATGAAAACTGACCTTCAAACCTTTCTCGACACTTTTGGTACGGCCCCAGTCGCGGCGTTTTGACAAGAAGGCAGGTTTTTGTCTGGTTCCTTTCAAAACAACGCAAGAATACACGTCTGGCATGGGGACTTCTGCCCACAGCCCCAGACAGGAAGTGCGACCGACACGCCACCACCGCGCCGTGACGTCACAGAGATGAGTTTGTGTATAAGTCGCACTTCCGTATATCGAGCCATTTTTACAAAAAAGTTTATATATCAGTCGCACCTTTGTATAAGTCGCACCTCTTTGCATGGTTTACGCTTTTCTTTTTACGCTGATCGGTACCGCGAGACCGGAATTTCTCATTGGTAATCAGCTGGTTCATACGTACTGTACCGTTTGACGCCTGATGATGTTTAGATTAGCGAGAAATGCCTAGAGCACGGCACTCTCTGGCAGGGGCAGTCAGGATATTCGGAACTGAAGGACGCAAAATGAGCTGGCCAGCTTTACTCAAGCGTACGCATGCTGAGCAAACGAAAGTTTAACGTGCCAGAAACCTGTCAACAGTGGCTAGGCTTAGTGGGCGGCCCACTAAGCCTAGCCAGGGAGACAATACGAACGTATTACCTTGAAGTGTTATTGGAGTGAGGCAAGATATGGAACCATGACTGAATTAGGCTACGTCAACAAAACTTTTATTATCACTGCCACACTTCCAGTCAATAAAGCCATTGAATTCCTTGCTTTCCGAGTCACTTTGGAAGAGTGCGGCGATCACTGGATCTAACGCGATGGGCTCTTCGTCGTCGTCAGGCCCGCTGCTGTAGTCGCTTTCAGCGGCACCTCTCAGGTACAGATTCAATGAGACCGGCTTTTCTGAAACCGGTGGCTATAGTCCCTATGGAGACGGAGTTCCAGGCTTCACTGACCCACTCGGCCACCTCGCCCAATGACGCGTGCCTCATGCACCCAGTTTTCGTGAAACTTTGGTCACCTGCTTGTCATCCAGGTTTCCCACAAACGCCGCAGGACAGCTTTGAAGCTGCAGTTCACGGAAATGTTTAGTGGCTGCAGCATCTTCGTCATGCCGCCAGGAATTATGACCGGGATGCAGTTCTTCGCTTTGATGTTGGTCTTGACCAAATCGGTCATGTGCGCCCTCATGCTGTCCATAACTAGAAGGCCCTCATTCGTGTGAAAGAATCCGTCCGGTCGCCGTGGGGAGCATTTCTCCAGCCAGAGCCCCATCATTTGTCCATCCAGCCTTTCACGTTACATTGGATGACGACTCCGGGCGGAAAACTGTCTTTAGGCATAGTCTTTTTCTTAAAAATAATCATGGGCGGCAATTTGGTGCCATCAGCGCAGAAGCCAACACGACGGTAAAATCCGATTTCTCGCGGCCGATTGTTCTTACACTGACAGTCTTTTCGCTCTTCTTGGCCACGGTCCTGCCCATCAGGATATCAAAAGTCAGAGGGACTTCGTCCATGTTGACAATTTGGTTAGGCCTAACATCATGGGTTTGAATTTGTTCCCTGACGAATGCCTGGAAACTCGCCGTCTTTTCCTTGAAATCATCTGGAGGTTTCTGGCAGACTGTTGTGCGGGCTCTGATAGCTAGCTGGTGCCGTCTCATGAAGCGGAAGCACCAAGACGGCCCTCCGACAAAGTCAACCACGTTCATATCTTTTGGCAATGTTTGTGCCTTCAGCCGTAGCAGTGTATGACCACGTGGAAAAGAATTTATCTCAAACACTTATCTGTGCCATGGTATTGTAATTTATCCTGAGGGTGCAGCCAAATTTTGGATTGCTTTTGCAACAATATTGGGGAAAATATTTATTTATTGAAAGATTGACAGACGAAGACTAATATTTGTCGGGACCCAGATTATGTTTCTTCACGTCTTCCCGGTGTTTTGATAGTTGTTTCAAACAAAAATGAGAAGGAAGGAAGGCAAGATAATCATTGCGTCGACTTTATTGCTCTTTTTGTTCATTCAGTTTTGTTCAGCCCACGAGAAAGTTTTGCCTCGGTTGTATGGAAAAGGCTGAACTCCATTTGTGTCCGCAGAGAAACATCGCCATTTTTAACTGTAACTTTTGATTGAGCCAAGCATTTTTTCCAAAATTTCACAAAACAAAATGATAAATTACAGTACCCTAGCCGCCCAAAACAATTTTTATTATTCTTGTTATATAGATTTGTTTTAATTGACCCACAAAGTATACATAGCATCTCACAAATAGCAGATGTTAGATCCGTATTAAATGTCTGTACTTGAATCACTGCTAAGCTGACGGGGCAGTGAAAGCTACGTACTCTGTCTCTAGATCAGTCAGTTACCTGCCGCTCAGTGCCTGATGCATTCTATGCCCGTACCTACCCGGAGAGTATGACCACGTTGTATGCGTGCAACCTTTCATTCATTGTTCCTACGAGCATGTAGCTTCTACCGCCCTGTCAGCCTAGCAGTGAACGTACTACTCATTTGCTTGAGAGCTTGACCATTCATTTTTAAGGTTGGGACTCAATTTGTTGTGCAGGTGCTTTGGACGTGCATTTTGAGCATGCTGTTTGTTGCCCACGAAGCCTTACTATTGCCTATAGAATTTTTGTCATCTCTTTCACATTTCGGCACGAGTATATCATGTCCGTATATCATATTCCTCTCAAGACGACATCTGAAAGGCAAAGTGGAAGTACCTGAGGGATAACTATGCCAAGGAGGTGGCCAAGGTGGCAGGAACAGAGCCCAGTATCGGTGGAACCTCAGACGTCTACAAGTTTAAGGGGATCTGCTTTGGCAGCTTGAGCTTCCTGACTGGCACCTCCACTGTTCCGCAAAGTTATACTTTTCATATTTCCCATTGGTTACCGTATATCGCATCGTCATGCAGTTTACTTAGTATGCAGCTACAAGGTTTTTTCTGTCAATTACGCAAGTCAGAGGCTGCAGGAACGTAAGCAAAGCTAGTCCAGCACTCAAATTGGAGGTAAGATAGCATAGAATGTATTTTAACGTCTCCTCATCAGTATGTTAGTGTGTTTATAGTCACGTTTCCATGTGCCAATCACAAGTGATCATGTGCGATGAAACTCTTCTAATGAATTCTATGAGTGCCTCCATCATGCAGCCAGGCATCTGGATATACCACAGGTGCCACCAAGCCAACTGATGACCAAGATCCTCTGGTGACTATTTGCCCGTCTTTACTTTCTTTTTGGTCTTTCAGAATGAGCATAGACTGTAACTTACAAAAGCTATTTGTTTTCGTTTTTTGCGTGTGTTCCTCTATGCAGTGCTTCCACCTAGTGGCACTTCCTTTGACTTTACAGCTGCTTCATTTCATAATGCCGACAGCACCACCCTGCCCCTCCTCTCCCCTCCCCCCTTGATGCATTTTTAATGACCCTTATCTCTTCAATACTGAGCACACTGCCTAACCACCTAGATGAGGGGTCATCTCGTGGCACAGTGTAAACCCTCTGCCCAAGTGCAGTCGCTGGGCCGAACAGAAGATTTTTTTTGGTCTGTGTATTTTGTACAAGGAAAGCCATTGGTTACAACGGTTACAAGTAATTTTATTACTTCAAAAAGTAATCAGATTACTCTTGTGATTACTGCCTAATAAAAGTAATCAGCTGATTACAAAATTACTCCAAAAAATAATCGATTACATGTAATTTGATTACTTGTAATGCGTACGGTACAAGTCTGGTGCTAACCAACAGCTCGAAAGCCTACTGGGTTAAGCACACACAATTGAAATACACCCAAAATACAGAGTAAACAAAATAAAGAGTAAAGAGTTAAAAAAAGTAAAGATTCAAAAACATAGCTTCGCTAGTGCGGGAGACGTTATCTTTGGCATTACTATTGTAAGTGCTATTCCCGACACTCACAAAGTAATCATTGAATTTATCTGCAAGTTCACTACCGGAAATAATTTCATTGTTTATAGTCATGTTAACGATGGCTGTATCTTTAGATTGGCTACGCAGAAAAGAATGCAGTTGCTTCCAGACTATATCGGGCTGCCTTAAACAGGATGAGTCGAACTTAGCCGCGTAATAAAGTTGTTTAGCTTGTCTTAATTGAGCGTTAACAAAATTTCTGAACTTTTTGAATTCGCGTAATTTTTCTTCGTCTCGTGTTTTCACAAAAGAGTCATAAAGTGCGTTTTTCTTTTTAATGAGTTTCAAAAGGTGACCATTTACCCACGGCTTCCTAGCTTTCTTGTTTGGACGGATACATTTGATTGGAAATGAAGTGGAGTAAGCATTTCTGGAAGTACTTATAAAAAAATCGTAGCACTCATCAGCATCTGTTGAACGAAACATAGGACTCCAGTCTGTATTCCTCCAGTGTCCTAGAACTTATGTCTTGAGACATTGTTGAAAAGTTTGAAACTGCGCTATCTGACATATTTTTATTGATAAACATGATTGTGGAAGGTGATCGCTGATCCCCATTACTAAGCACACCAGCACTAATATTATTTTCATCATGATTAGTTAGAAATACATCAAGCAATGTTGATGTGGTACATGTGACGCGTGTTGGAGGGATAATTACATTGCAAATAGTTTGAAGTCAATGAACCAACAAAATCATCTTTGAGGTGAAAATCTTCAAGCATATTTATATTAAAATCACCACCCAGAAGCAAGAGGCACCTCTCTTGATTAGCAAAACAAAACAACGCTTCTAAAAATTGCATGAAACTCAAAACATTACCATTTGGAGGACGATATAGAACAGAGTAAATATGATTTCCTTTTTTAACACAAATTATTTCATAATCTCGGGTCACAATAGAATAATCACTAGGTATTTCAAAACCAGAGGCACGAGTTTGCAATGAAACGTCACCACCGCGACTATGACTGCGGTTTAAAAAGAAATGAGTGTAGCCTGGAAGAACAAAAAAATTATCATCATCCCTATACCACGTTTCAGTCATCATGACTACATCAAAAGAAATTTGGATTGAGTCAAAAAACAATGAAATATCATCCTCTTTTAATCTGGCGGATTGCACATTTAAATGAAACAAACTCAACGATCTAGTTGTCTCTTTTTGTAGGAAGGTATTTAGACACTCTACCGTCAGAACACCTAAATTTTGAACCATGGTAGTAAAAAGGGAAAAATAGAAAGAGACACGTCAGCTGTATTTAGCGGATCTTATCAAGATCTCCAGAGTCAGAAATAGTAATGACAGGGGTCCCATCCGCCTTCCTTGCAAATATTTTAGAGTCACGTACCCAAACGTATCGCCACTGGTGCTCACGTTTCTTTGAGACCGCCATTCCTAGCAACTTTTTCAGGGCGGGGCACAAGTGTTCATTTACATAGATGGACGATGTTTCAGGCAGTCCAAAGTCTTGGCAAGTAATTCTTTTTTTCTTTGCCTTCTCGAGAACAGAGTCTCGTTTTTGCCGGCGCTGAAATTGTACTATCACGTTGCTCTTTGTCGGATCTCTTGTGGGAACACGATGACATGCTTCTATATCAGAAAGGGCAATCTGCTCTCCGATGAGGTCACCAAGTTTAAATACCAGATCATTCACGTTATCAGTTTCAGTTTTAGGTATTCCTTTTACCTCGATGTTGTGGCGTCGCGAATACTGCTCGCAGTGAACAAGTCTGAGTTCATTTTCTTTCAGTAGTCCGGCCATCATGACATTTTTTTTTGCGTGAGTTCAGCATTTTTTTTTTTTGAGAACGGCGTTCTCACTTATGACAGACTGGAGCTTTAACTTAATTTCTTCGAACTCCTTGTTCATGAAATTCATCCCATCACTTATGCTTTTCAGCTCAGTGTTTATCTCACGGAGATCAGTTCTGAAATCCCTCTCTAGTGCCTCTTTCATCGACCTAAATTTTTTCTTTAGCTCATCTTTTAGTTCATTTACCAACTTAGTCATATCCTTAAACATAAAAAAACAACAACATACAATAGAAATACAATTGAGATCAGGGAAAGGTAGCAGCAGCAGCAGCAGTTATACACACAAATAGGATAAAAGATACGGCAACCCACCTGCGGTAAACACAGGAGACAATTAGGTGATGCGTTGTGCCGCTGCCGCTGCTGCCAAGTGAAGCGCCGTTGCTCGAGTTCCGAGCTTTTGTAGTCCTCCGCTGGAGACGTGGAATGCCGATGAACCAATCGGACAGGTAGTCGTCAGCTGTGACGCCGCGACTGATACGGGGGCGCGCGAAGGCTTGTATGTTGCTTGTGCCGGCAACGATCTGTCAGCACAATGCAGATGAATTCGGCAGTTACTTCGGTTTTTTTCGCTCGCCGGGCAATGGCCTGCGGTAAATACAGGAGACAATTAAAGTGATCCGCTGCCGCTGCTGCCAAGTCATTTTTCTAATTAAAATAAGTACACCGACTTGACATAACAGAAAAAACAACTTCATTAGACGTTTCGCCTCCCATGCGGGAGGCATCATCAGTAGTTACACAGCAAATGCAGGGTTCAACCTAAACACAACGCTATTTATCACGAATGTCCGTGTAAGCTTCGTGGAGAGGGCCGCGGTTTTTGTTGCACACGGATGTGTCCCTGCGAAGAAACCACGATTTTAGAAGCTTTCGGGGCCCCCATCTGTCCTCTCTCGCCAAGGTCGTCGCGGCCGGAAAGTCGAAAGAATGCCCCATTGTCCACGCGTGGTCCACCAGTTCAGTCTTCAGTCGCGTCGCGTGGGATGCGTACGTGACGTCACGCTTGTGTTCTTTGAGTCTGGTATCTCTCCTCCGTCCGGTTTCACCAATGTAGGACGCTGGGCAGTCACTGCAGGGGATCTTGTAGATAACGCCTCTTTGGACGTTCGCCGGGGTTGGGTCCTTTGGTTTGGAAACGGAATTTCCAATAGTTCTGTATGGCTTGAAAACAGTTCGGATGCCAAGGGGCCTCAAAGCGCGACTAAGAGGTTCGGAGACTCCTTTGACATAGGGGATGCACACTACATTCTTATCTCTTTCCCTTTCGCACGGTTCCACATTTTGTTTCATTTTGTTTTTGACCTCGTCAACAAAACGCCTCGGGTAGTGACGTTTCACCAAAGCTCCCTGTAAATGATGCATCTCATTTGCGCCATGGAGCTCATTAGATGACACGGTATTTGATCTCTGTACAAACGATCGCACTACTGATTTCTTGTGTTGCACTGGGTGATGGGACAAAAAATCCAAAAAATTATCTGTTTCACATGGTTTGCGGTACACCCCCGTTTCAATCCTGTGGTTCAGCTCGCCTGTCCTTATTACAGATACATCTAGGAAGGGCGATTTGCCCTGCTGTTCTGCCTCGCAAGAAAACTGTATCGCGGGGTGAACACTGTTTAGTTCCCGGTGGAAATCATTAGCATGACTTTTATCTAAAATGACGAAAGTGTCATCCACATATCGGCGGTAAAATTTGACCGGGAACAGAACTTTTTTCAGCACTTTCTCCTCAATATGCTCCATAACGAGATTGGCAACACTGACAGATACCGGGCTCCCCATCGGACACCCGTTCACCTGATGGTACGTCTCCCCACGGAAGGCGAAAAAACATTGGTTTAAGCAAAAACGCAAAAGTAAAATTATATCATCAACGTGAAGTGACGTGCGTGCTTTTAGGCTTTGATCATCAAGTAGACGCTCGCGTGCGACATCAATGGCAACATCGTTAGGAACATTAGTCAAGGACTGGGACAAGAGTCCCAGTCAAGGACTGGGACTCTTGTTTCAGTCCTTGACTGTTATGAAGGAAGCCTTGTGATCTGAGAAGTGACAGGATATGTGTTCCAGGTGATGGACCAAAGGCTGATTTTGAAAGACGAGGTCTATGCATGTGTTTCGAGAGGTCGTCACAGCTGTGTGAGCTGTTACGAGGGAGAGAAATGGGAGGTTTTCCTGCATAAGTGGTATGAAGTTCTTATTCGTCTTTAAGTCTGCATTAAAGTCCCCCACTACTAACATGGGTGTGGACCCACGTGTGCTTAACGCAAGTCGCAGAAAATGCACGACATCTTTGGTGAGTGCTGTAGGCGAGAGATACAGAGCCACCACTACCAAGCCGTTGTCGAACCTGGCGGCACAAAGTTCTCCAACTTCATCTGACATGCCAAATATCTCGATGGGTACGGCAGACAGACCTTTACGCACGTAGATGGTCACCCCCGCCGCTCTGTTGTGCTCTCTACTGACGCCGCAGCAGTACTGGTAGTTCATGATTTCTACCGCCTGTTTTGGCTCTATCCACGTTTCCGAGAGGCAAAGTACAGATGCATGGCGTAGGATGGGGTCGTGGTGCACGTCCTTGGAATGCGCCGACAGAGAGCGAACATTAAGCGCGGCGACTGAGAACAAGTGCGGTTGCTCAATCATTGCGTAGCACTTAGCAGTGACAGTTTGGAGTTTGTGTGATTGCAGACGACGAAACTCATCAAGTAGTGCCCTGTCGGGATTGGGCTTGCCGTGGTAGAACGTAAAGTCATTGTCCACATTGGTGAGGTAGAGCCCGTTGATGTCTGTAGCACGACTCAGTGCCACGTATACCAATTTCTGTGGATGACTGTTGGCATACGAGTACACCACGTTTTCATACGTGCCTCCCTGTGATTTGTGAATGGTGATAGCACTTGCTTGCACAACGGGTAGCTGGCATCTCCTCAGGGATGTCCTTGACTTCTTATCAATGACGCAAGTGGCTGTGCGTCTTTCGATAGGTGTCCAATTTTGCTGAATATTTCTGTCGAGTGCCCGTAACTGCCGGGATTTTGCGGCCGCCACGGTTCCAATCGCAATTTTGGAACCAAGCTCACCGAAATGCAGCCAGATGCGTTCCGGCTCTTGGAGTGTGTCGTATTGTATGTATTGGAGTATTCCAACAGATCCATTGACCAGACCGTCGGAAACATCGACATTGAGTGTGAGCATATATGGTTTTCCAATGCATAGCATTATATTAGCTGGCAGATTTCCGAGTTCGGCCTTGGGCAGTGTTTCGGCCTTGCGCATTGCCTCTGTTTTCTCCTTCATAGACCTGAATCCAACGATTGTGTCCCGTGCCGCACATGCCACAGAATTATCTTCGGTTGCAATGGCCGTGTTCGTATTGTAGTAGTCCGATTCCTTGTTGGAGTAGTACAAGCGGATGCCACCGGGACAACAAGTTTCTGCTTGTTGTTGCGTGACGAGCCGACTCTCGATCAATGCGATTTCTTCGGAACCGAATTCTGCACCGTTTCTAATTTTGGTAACTATAGTGTAAAACCTGAGATCGCTTTGCCTTACGACCTTCGTGAGGACAAAGTATAACAAATGGTGCCATGCGATTTCCGTGTTAAACACACTGTTCGTCTTGACACGCTTGAAAACCTCGGCGGCACGAACGGGGAGAAGCTGGCGCAGGTCTCCGCAGAGGATGATGTCTAACCCGCCGAAAGGCTCTAGGTATTTGCAAGTGATGATGCGGAGTCGCGAGTCCACTCTCTGAAGGATGTCCGTGGACATCATGCTAACCTCATCGATAATCACGCACCTGACGTTCCTCAACGCATAGCGGAACGTGTTCAACTCGTTGTCCCGCAGTCCGCCATCCCTGTTGATGGTAAGTCTGAACGCTGCATGTACAGTTATTCCACCAAGCGCGACCGCCGCCTTTCCAGTTGTAGCACAGGCAACAGAGGCGTTTGCATTATCTGAACAAGCAGGGTTGCAATATCTGTTGTAGACGTCCATGATTGATTGATTGGAGT